>NC_051181.1:117592872-117817754 GCF_013339695.2 Rhipicephalus sanguineus
CCTGAACCGCCTCGGGGCCTCACCTACATTCCTGAAAACGCGCCCAGGCGCCCCATGCTCGCGGGAGATGCCACCCTTGGAGTCTCCATCATCTCCTCCTCAAACCGCCCCGCTGCACGAGCTGCTTTCCTCGAGGAGAGAGCACTCTACAACGTTATTTCGAACGTCCTTCATGTTGCCTGGCGATGCTTCGAACCGCTGGCCCTGCCGACTCTGTTGCTATCAGGGAAGCTACCACCACTCTCCGTGTCCGATGGGTGCCCTCACGAACAGAATAAGATTAGATTAGCAAGCTCTTCGCTGTTTGAGCTGCTCCAATCAATAATGAAGGAAAGAAGATAACTTTTGTCTGTTAGTTCTCATTAATATCCAATCAATAATGAAAGATTGGATTAGATAGATAGATAGATAGATAGATAGATAGATAGATAGATAGATAGATAGATAGATAGATAGATAGATAGATAGATAGATAGATAGATAGATAGATAGATAGATAGATAGATAGATAGATAAGCGCACAATATGGTAAGGCGTATTAGCGCACACGATCTTCGCAGTGGAATAATTACTATGGGATGTGCGGAATGCTTGCGACTTTAATAGAAAAATACTCAGACTGCTCCGCGGCGCCTGTGGGCGCGATAGGCTGTGATCGTACTCCTACGGACTACACCTTAAGCGACAGGAGCTCGAAAGGTGTAAAACATTATGCAGCTCTTGAAAGGGTGTAGGCACAGTGTGAGGGCAACACCAAACTGACGCGCTCTTATAGCTGTAAACTTTAACTGCGCCAGAATACAGAAAATCAAACCCTTCTCTGACAACGGCTTCCTTCACAGCCGCGCTGTTCTTCAGGAAGTGGTACGTGGCATCAGCATACGAGACTGGATTAGTTACATTTGGAACTGACTCAGCCATGGAAGCATACTCCTTGTGCACGCGTTCAACCCTTTGCTTCTCGAAGTCCTCGCGAAGCGCACGAAGAAGGGAGCACACTTATACAAAAATGCTTCTCCACCGCGACGACGAACAAGAACGAAAATAAGGTAAATCGTACAACCACGATGGCGCGTCCAGCTTGCCCACGCTGCCAGCGAAATGACCGAGAAGGCAACAAACAGCCATAGTATATATACAGTGCAAAGGGAACGGGAGCCACGGGACTACTCGGTCGTCGATGAGGCAGGCATGCAGGCAGTCGCGGCTAAATTATTGGTTTCCCGTTTCGGTTCCTCTTAAAGCCACCTCTATTTTTTATTATTTTTTTTTGCCTGCGCGTGCCTTTCGATCCTCCTTTCTACAGATGCCGCGCCGTCTACGTATCTACAGCCTTATATATATATAAACGAAAAAAAAAAAAGCAACAATGCACGCCTGCTCGAAGAGGATCAGCCGTGCAGGCAGCGTCAAGTTATAGGTTGCAGCGCGCCAGCAGTCAGTTTTTGCTTCAAATTTCCGCATCGTGGCCCCCCTCGACTCGATGCCTGGCGGCTTTATATCAAGGCATGTATGTACTCCGTTGACCAGCTTTCCAGCTGAGGCACCGTCGGCCCCGGTCGAGAGGCATAACTTGGCCTCAGTGACACACTAGCACATCGACCCGGCTCAACTCTGGAGCGAAGCATTTTTCTTTTATTTCCTTTTTCATTTTCTTTCTCGCGACGCGTCAGGGACGGAGCCGCTGCAAGGAAGAGTGCGTGCGCGCGCGGTTTCATCCTGAAATGTGTCGGATTAGGCGACACTTGACCGGACGGCGGTGTGGCATGCGTCGCCGCAGCTATTTGCGGTCCGCTTATATCCAGCCCCCGCCACCTCTCGCATTTGCGGGTCCGCCTATATCCGGCAGCCAGGTGCGTTAGCTTTCTTATTTAGTAATACTTTGTTGAACGCAGCGTGGGACCGGATAACAGAGACACTTTTGTGAGGTGACATTCGAGAAGCACGCACGTTCGACTGCGAACGACAGCGCGCGAATGCTTTCTCTTGAGTATACAGTGAAACGATCAGCGATAATGCGACACAGTCCTCTTTGATCCGTTTCTGGTCGTTCTTTCCCCTAAGTAGCTTAGAAACCTCCGTCAGTACGTAACTTTGATCAAGTACACTATATACCGATGGACACGCTTATATGTGGCCCTTATTTTGCAGGGATACATCAGCATATGTGTGTCAAAGAGAATTAAGATTGGTTCGGGGTAGGGATATGAATAGGCGTCGTGAAATGTGAACGCCGTGACCACTGACACTAAAGAACAGATGAAGTGCATTCACGCGACAGAGCTTATACAGTCCAGCCCAGGACTGGAAACACGACAGGAACGCTCTCGATTTCTCGTTCATATCATACGGGCAATAACACTCAACGAAGTCGACGAAGCGATTCAGAAAGCAAACATGTCTCGTGAAAATATATACACGCAGCAGCGGGGCTTTTAAGACGCGAGAGCTGCAAACACAGACTGCGTCGCGAGAAGAAGAGAAAGTGGCTATATACACACACATCAATCGCCGATCGGGTGCGCAGCACTTTTCGATGTGCACACGTATACAAGCAAAGCGTCAAAGAGGCATCGTTCAGAGAGTGTGTGTATGTGTGCGTGTAATCTGGAACACGGCACTGATATGGGTCGGACACAACGCGTACTCGTTTATTTCGATGGGATGACCTCCTCTTTGCCCTCAGGCCGTGCTTCACTCCCTTTCATTCCGCCCCGAACGCCGCTGCGTCTTGCTTGGAAACCCACTTAGTCGGCGAGTTCTCAAGTCTGCGATCGAAGCCGTGCGCAGATGGGCTGTATAGCCAACCAAAGAACGAGGCGATAAAAAGCAAAGCGTGAGTGATGAAAAAAAAGAAGAAGCAAGGATCTCTCTTTCATCTTTCTTCTTTCGTTTGCCTCGTTGGCTGGCCACATCTTTTCACTCTCTGGGCCCCAGGGCGAGCGACGTTCAGATTACACCGCCGGCAATGCAAGCTCTTCGCGACATGGTGCGGGTCGGCGTCCCCGGGATGAGGTCGGCCGCAGACCCAGACAGCCGGGTATGAGCGCGTGTACATGTATGTACTGAAGATGCGGCCCGCAACGAAGCTGTGGGCAGTAAGAAACAGCACGAGCAACGTTGGACGTGGCCTTTTACATTTGCCAGACGCCGAAGGGTCGAGTTACGTTCGTCGTCCCTTCGTAGTCCTCCCAACCCTTGTACTTGCCGCCTATCTCGCTCTTCGTTGGGCGTTCGTTAACATTTTTTTTTTCTCCCGCTAGCAACAGAACATGCCACGTTCCACGACTCGCGAAATGAAAACAACAGAATCAACGCCGAAGAAGCTAGGGCCGCGCGCCGCCTCGTCGTCGTGTTAACTGCCAGTCGGGACACACACTCTGCAGTTCGCAGCTTGGAGCATCGCGACGCGGCAGAGATACTTGATTGCCTAGGCAGAGAAAACGCGGCAATCGTGTCGATGTTTTTCGGCGACTCTGACACGAGATATGAGGGTCACAGGTACCTATACGTGTCCGAGTTAATATTTGCTCCCCATCTATGCCCGGGAAGAAGATGCTACTATCGTGCTGTTTTACGCGACAGGCACCGAGAAAAACATTGCACTTTTGTAGCTTCGTTATTCAGTTTTCTTGACGTCAAAGATTAGCGGCAGATGAAAGTTCAGAGGGGCTTACATTGACAGAGACTCGAAGCTGCGACAACGCGATTTCACTCTGCTGGTGTGTCGTTTAGACATCACGAAGTCGCGTGTCGTGGCCTCGCATGTGGTACTGTAGCGTATTCGTCAGCGCGGACTAAGAACCTGATTGGGGCAGGCTGCAACGAAGTATATATAACTTCACTTATATCTGACACGGAATCAGCGAACAAGGAGGAGCATACGACGATGTTCTGCGTGGAATAAGTCACGTGGTGTGCGCAGGTCATGCACGTCCAACGGCCGCGCGGGTCTCGAACCGAAAGACTTGCCAGCCGCTGCAGGGCGCGCTCGTGCAAGAAAGGGGATTGCGAAACCGCGGCCAGAACTCGTAAGGATCCTGTCTAAACAAACAAAGGGAAGGAGGCCATATAGCTTCCTCCTGGTCTGTGCAGTTTTATATACAGAGAGCCAAGCTACCAAAGCGAGCGTTTTGTCGGGCTATGTAGCCGGGGAAGAAAAAAGAGCGGCTGGTCGTTCCTCATCCAATCGTGCTGCCCCCATCTCTGTGTATACCCCGGAGGCTGCAGGGCACGTGGTGCGATGCGGGCGGTTCCTGCAGTGTGTGGCGCACGCACCAGCGTCATGGCAGCCGCGGCGGCCATTGAACTGAGAGCCGCGCGGACAAAGGGGGAGCCAATTGGCGGCCCCCGCGCCGCTTTAATACGCTTCCGCCGGCAGCGGCAGTAACGCTCTCCCTCAACCCCGGCCGCAAGGCACGGGTCCACACGAGCGTGGGCACATGCATGGGGGCGTGCATGTATATATAGATAGGGCTGAGGCTGGTGGTGAACGAAGAAGAGAGAATGGGAGGGGGCGGTAGTGGTCTGTGTCGCATTCGGAAGCGCCGGGCACAGCGACGTATATGCGACTCGCGGTACACGTATACAATGTATGCATATACGTTCGCGTCCTCTTTTGTGAATGGACCGGCTGCTCCAACAGCGCGCATCGCTATATATGTTCAATACTTGCTCCTGTGATACAGGCAACGAAGGAACCATACAGGAGGTTACATCTATTCCGCCCTAACCTGTTTCGACCTGTTTTTTTTTAAACGTTTATGTACGCTTATTCTTTCTGCGATTGAAAAAAAAAAAAAAAAGCCATGGCGAAAGTTAAAAACGACGCAAGCATAGGGGCAGGAGAAGACACGAACAACACTACGAACCAAATCCAACTAACCAATGTGCAGTCCTAAAAAAGTCATGCTGTATTCGTGACTGTCACAGCATCGGGGCCATTATCTTAGGAAAGATTCATCACGCCTTAGAGCCCAACGCGTTCGCGGGCTGCACCAGTTCCTATAAGGAGTAAAGCAACGCACCACTGCACCAGTGGAAATCATTCACGACGAAAATTCGAAACGCCAGGACAAAGGGCAGGACCTTCGTCTTCTAGCCAAGCCGTCATGCCGGTAACGATGCGAAGACCATGTCGTAATGGTTTAGTTCTGTGCCCCTTAAGAACCCCCCTAACGACGCCCCTGATCGCCGGTGACAAATTATCTTTAGGGATAAGCTGAGATATAACTCAGAAATTTGCATGCGACTTAATTGACGCAACGAAAGCTATATGGTGAATGGAATAGCGCCAGTGAGACGGCGACAGGTCTCGTGAACTGCTGACCTTATTGGCACGGCTTACCCGTGTTGAAGCTATTCGTCTCCGTAAGCTGTGTATGCAATTCATTCGTAAAAATACAACGAATGAATCATCAACTGTGTAAGACTCGTATATATGGGGACTACACGCATATGATTAGTAGTTAATATAATAATACCGGGGGTCTTATGCGCCAAAATCAAGATATGATTATAAGGAACTTGGTAGTGGAGTGCTCCAAAAAGTTCGACCACCTGGACACCTAAATCTAAGCACACGGTCTTCTACAATTTCGACTCCTCCGAACTGCGACCGTCGCGGCCGGGATCGTACCCACGACCTTCGCGTCAGCAACCGAGCACCGCAACGACTGCACCACAGGGCGGCAAATAGCTACGTCTTGCAAAGAAACTGGGCTCCCATCTATAAGAAGCCTTAAAATTAGTATCATCATGCAGTGCAACAAGAAAGAAAACCCAAGTAGCTAGGAGTGTTGCGCGTAAGAGAAGCAGCGCCCCATCGAGATGGATAAATTAAACATCTCTACGCTCAATAGACACGATAATACCTCTCGGAGGCACCGGGCGAATTTGGCTATTTATGCAGCGTCAGTGTCACGACAGGCGACAATCTGTACATCGCATCGGCGGTCGTAATCTTCGAAAAAAGATTCCCGCGCCTGCCCGTATACGCTCTACGCACACCACTTCTCACCAACGACGTTCGACGCTTATGAGGACTTAAAAGCGAAGACCCGTCGCATGGCAAACGTATCCCCCATCCAGACTTGTTTCGCCCGCATGATTGACGAGGTGGAGGCTCCGAAGCCCAGGTTCGGTCCCCGCAAGCACGCAACAAGCAATTGGTGGCGGCGACGCGACGGCGGACAAAAGCGAGAAGATTCGCCGCCGTCTACGTCCCCCCCCCCCACCCTCCCCCCTTCTCGCGAATAAAGAAGGATAAAGAAAGGAGCAGTGGGTGTGGGGATGTAGAAAATTGGCTCGCGCCGGCGGGGATTATGTCAGCAAAGAAATGTAGGACACTTCACACTTCGCTGTATTGCATGTCGGTGAAAGAATGCAGAAACAAATAAGCAGCGGCGAAGGCGCGCATGAATAAAGAATAGAAACAGAGAGAGAGAGAGGGAAAGGAGCTCCATAATACGAGGAAGAGTGCCACGCGTGCGCGTGTGTGCGCAAGTGTGAGTTTGTATATGGATTGCAGGTCCTATATACCAGGGAGCGGCGGAGGCATACGGAGAGCAGCGAGCTCGCAAAAGCAAAGAAAGTGAGGCGCGCGCGAATTGGAAAACGCCCAGAGCGCACACAAAGGCAAGCGCGACTCCGAGCCTGCGTGCAGGCAGAGAGAACTCAGCGTTGGCTGTAGCGGCGAGCGCTGTGTGCGTGCGGCCGTGCATTTGGTTAGCGCGGGTCCTGGTGTTTGGGTGCGCGTGCGCACACAAGCCGGCAAAAATGTGTCACGCGCTTCACGAGTACGACGAGCGAATGAGCGAGTCAGCGCGAGCGAAGACGAGCGCGCGCGCGAAATGAGGAAGAAAAACGAGAAATTCGGAACGACGGGTCCTCGAGCTGCTGAGTGGCCGCTGATGGTCGAGTGGCCTGCCTGCCGAAACGAACACGTGAGAACTTGGGGGACACGCGGCAACGGTTAGCCGCTCAGAAGCAGCTGAGAAGACGTTTGTGTGATGGCTATATACGATAAAGTCCTGTTCGACTGTACCCTAATTCTTCCTCGTTCTCTTCTTCTTCTTCTTCTTCTTCTTCATTGGACTGTCTGTGTCGGGGACAGAACGAGAAACAACCGGCAGAGAGTGATAATTTGGACTGACTTTCCCACGTCATGTCGTTGAAGCACATAATTCGCGCGTAAAAACAACGAGACATATAGAGCAACCACTATGGCTGAGCCAGCATGTGGGAGTGCGAGCGCCCTCTGACCTGCAGCCACTCCAGGCAAGGTAGGCAGCTGAATGTCCCAGAATAGCACACAGGAAATGAGTATGACAACTCTACCCAAGGTGTAAAAAATCATCGCCTCACGTGGACGCGACGTCATCTCTATAACTTTGCATTTCATGACAATACATACTGCATTTCTTTTACGAACATCTCTAATTGCCTTTACGTAAGGTGCCGCGGACTCGTAGAAGACGACACACAAGTGACATAACCGAAAATATTATGCTGGCCTGATGCATACAAAGATAGACATACTATTTGGTTAATGAACAATGAGTTCATGGAGATTCTGCTTCTTTAAGCAAAACGTGCACTTGGAAACTGTCTGGATCCCGAGAAATACAGCGGGAATTTCGCATTATCCGCTGGCTATAGGACCCACTCGTGCGCCAGCATTGGGACTCGGAGGGGCCTAAAGAGGAGCGACCGCGAGGGCCATTCGTTTCGGTGCTCGTTCCCGCGCTCTTCGTCTGTAGCAAACGGCAAGGCGTCCCACAGTAGCACCGCACCGTATGGGCTGTTTGTGTGTGACCATACGACGCACAGATGCAGGAAACGTTCAAAAAGGAAGCCCCGAATTCTCCACGCAAGAGTCTATTTATGCTTACTTTTCTCTACCATCTTCGAATAAGGAGGGCTTTGAGTCGCTCAGAGCCTGGTTCTCGTGGGAAGATAGACGGTGCAGCCGAGCGCACGCAGTCCGGGCGACGGTCGCGCGAGGTTTGGCCTATATTTGGAACCGCGCGCACTGCGGCCACTCGGTGGCATGTGGGCTAACTCTTTTTTTTTTTCACGTCCCCTACTTGCACGAAACCCTCTTATTCTTGGTCACCCAGGGAAGGCGTAAATGCCCGGGCTCAAAGCGGAATGCTCAGAAGCCGAGACGTGTCCATGGGTGACAAGGCGCTCCCTGCAGCCTTTCGCGTTTAAGAGGTGCCGTCCAAAACTGGATCGACGGCTAGTGCCAATCACACAACGCGAACACCGCATTCAGCATCGGTGGACAGAGAAGTGCTGCTTCTCCTTCGACGTGAACGGCCGTTGTATGCGCGGACAGACGTCACACGGCATGCATGCGCACCGGCTAAAACCGTCTCGTCAAAGGAAAAAGTTGGAACCGTTGGGGAAGCTTGCCGAAAAACGGTCGCACGCAACTGCTCAACGCGTTTCTGATATTATACGGCGATGCCATCCTGAGTCACAGGCACGGCACCTCCTTGTAGCCTCGCATTTACACGCTTTCTGGACGGACGGCCCGCGCTGTCCAGGAGCGGTCGCTGCAGCGTGCGTCGTCCACCGCGTCAACAAAGAGACGACGAGCGAGGCGCGTCGTGGCGTGACAATATGCCCGTGTGTCCGAAAGGCGTCGGGGTCCGTGCTGCGAAACGAGTGAATAATGCATGCGCCCCGGCTTGGTTGGTTGGTCGCACGGGCAAGCGCTCGACTTTTTTCCGCAAGGCTCGGAGGGACGCGTGTAGCGATGTGTCACGTTTTACACTGTCCGAGTTGCCACGTCCGTACAGTGTGAGGCTGCCAAGAAGAAGAGGAGGAAGAAGAAACGTCTCTTTCGCAACACTGTGAGCATTGGACAGCGCACCGAAACTCGGTTGTCCCCTTTTCATCGAGGGCTTCGCTCGAAGACCATCTATTGTCTCTTACGGTTGTCCCTTAATGGTTGGTGACACGAGCAAAGCATTATCCTGAGCTAGTTCTTTTTGTTTTTTTCTCGCCTAGAACGACTAAGTATCCTCCAGCATTGTCATCTAGCCGCGCACGGTTGACACAGAGGCTTTGAACACTGTTACTTGAACGTTGCACGTGAGAAAGTGTACAAACACGATTGATCTTGATTTTATGACAATGCGAGTTCAGTGTAGCAGAAATTGCGGCCTGGCCCCAAAACTACAGCTGTCGCTATGTCTTTCGCTTGGAATTCATTTCGCTGCACAGTATATGAACGCTGCTGTACGGTGTACGTGTTGGACTTCGTATTCCGCATGTTCCGCGAGGACAAACAAAGCCTCGCACCGCAACACGCATTGCGCATTAGCACGAATTTACGGACAGAATATGAATCCATGTGTCGAATAAGCAGCACCACCGTGTTCCACTTCAAGCGACAACTGCAATTCATTTGAACGTAGAGAAAGCATGAATTGTGTACAAGGAATCGGACGACGCTCGCAGACATAATTCGCGCCTTGAACATCTGAACCCCTCTCGAGAACGTTCATACAAAGCTCAAGAAACTTTTCTAGAACACGCAAGGCGTGTGCTCCGGCCTACACTGACGACCGTGACTGGCAATAAAACGTGGTCTGGAACCACCTGGATCTGGCTATACGGCTGCGTCTCTGCGAGACGGCATGTCTCATCTCAACCTGCTGATAGGCTTGCGCTCTGGCAGCCGTTTTGGCCGTATGGGGTAGGAGTGTGCACGGACTCCGGGTAGCCCGAAAGCCTGAGCCCAGCCCGGCCTGCGGGCCGGGCACGGGTAGGCCGACGTCTTCTAATCTCGGGCCCAGGCCGGGCTCGGGCTACATTGTTTCTTTATCGGGTGGGCCGGGCCTGGTGCAGAGCCCGAATCAAGCCCAAAATATAAACCTTGTGCCGAAATTGTTTTCCAGCACGTAGCGATAGGCACACAAGATGACCTTTGTGATGGAATCAACCTCCATGGAATCAACCTCCTGTCCTGCATCTGAGGTACTAATCTTCTTGAGGGACAAGCAGTTTAAATATCGCAAGCTTGATATGCTTGCTAAAAAGATGTTGGCAGTACCGGCTACCAGTGCGCGAGCAGCGAACGGAACTTCACGTTCGGCGGGATATGTGATGCAGGAGCGCCGCAGTTCACTGAAGCCCGAATCATTGGACAGCTTGTTATTTTTACACAAGTTGTAGTCTGTGGTTATAGTGACTGTCACGTGTCGTTTGCTTATGTTTCACTTTGATGTGTTTACTAAAATGCCACATTATCGGAAAACGATATCTTGTCTCCGCAGCAAACCTTCATAATATCGGGCCAGGCCGGGCCTGGGCGTTTGTTTTGGTACGTTGGGCCGGGCGGGCTCGCAGCCTTATAGCGTTGGGCTTGGGCGGGCCTTCGACGCAGTAAGCGGACCCGGGTTGGGCTCGGGCTCGAAAATGCGGGCCGTGCGTGCACAGCTCAGTATGGAGCGTGTTCAGGACAAGTACCTTGACCTTTGTACATCATGTCAGTCATGCGTTGCGTGAGTGACTTGACCATACAAATTACAGCGCCAAGAGTGCAGTTTGCCTTCTAATGAAAGCCCATGCGCAATGCCCTTCAATTGACCGGTCATGTCAGAATGCATCAGTCATATCGAATACTCACACCAAGAACGAAACAAGCTGCATGTGCCACAGCAACGTCGGTAACATTATAGCATGCGTTTGCACCTCAAAGGAGGAAGGAACCTTGCCGATGTCCTTGATGACATGAAGCCGAGAAAAGACGTTCAGTATATCGTCGTATCTCGTCAAACTGTATTTGCTATTTGCTATTCCACAGTGATCGGTGAAAAAAGTTCACAACCTTAAGACTGACGGCGTTGTAACGGTGACCACCCTAAGCGGCTTGTTACACCTTAAATTGGAAAGGGTTTCTCAGGAATGCCGCCAGTTTCTTGACCCTAGACGCCCGGATTTGACGTCATAAGAAGCGTTAAAAAAGAGCGTTATCACCTCTGGAGAAGTGACACAACCAGACGCGTTTGTTGTCCCCCCAACGCGTAGGGACACTAAAAAAGCTACATAGGCTGAGGGTGTGATGCGATGGCCGATTGAAATGCCCAGTGCCTGCACCGGTCACATACTATACAGACTCGCCGCGCAAGATAACGAAAGACACGGTAAATACAAATTGAATAAAAATAAGGCGAGAGTCGATAGGACGACGTGACGTGAAGCACGTAAGCATATGAGACACTCCAGTGCCGGGGGCTGGTAGAAGCCGTCGAAGAATCCGAGCGAAAGGGACTATCGAATAATTTCGCAGACTGTCTTCCGACTACCAGCGCTGAAAGATAGAAAGAAAATGAAAGCGTGTTCCGAGACTAGACTTCTTAAAGACAGAAAAGAAAGAAATCGCGCAGGGCTGCCGGGAAGATCCGGCGCGGTCGTACCCTTTCGCGCCTACTCCTGACAACCGGACACGTCTTGCAGCGTCCTCCTCGATCCTCCTATGGCACTGCGGCGGAGTTCCTTCATCCGGATAAGCGCGGTAAGGCGGGCGCTTCTTTGCGAGTGCGGGCTCGCGATGCCTGCATGCTTGGTTCCTCTTTGAAATTCGCTCTCGATTTTCCCAGTGCGGCGTGCGTGCAATGCCTGTTCACGAAGAGAACTCCTTCTATGCGACGAAGAGCACACGCGTGCGTGTACACATTTAGTCGGAGGACTGCGAATTTAATTATGTCTATTTACGTGCGTTGCAACAATGCGCTGTGGAGATATCGGTGTTAAAAGAGCCGATGTGTAGACGCTGCTCAACCAACGCTGTAATTTTGATTCAGGTACTCGTTTTCTTGAAATAACATAACTTCGGGCGTGTCGTGCGTTCTTAAGATGCGGAGTTGCGGCTAGCTTCATTATATGGTGGTGGTCATATGAGCATTTGCATAATGATGTTTGCATAATGAAGTGTTAAAACGAGCGCTAACAGTGGCTTGATATACTCGAAGAAGGCAGCGTTTACGCTTTCGATCCACACAATGCGTCAACAGCTCTTTCTGACTTAAAGTGTATTGTCACAGACATGCGCAAATAGGACGCCTATGGTTGACATTTACAAATGAACAAGGCCAGAGCAAGTGGACATTCGTACGCACCAAATAACCAGTTTTACGTTTCCGCATGTTTTCTTGATGCCCATTCGAACGGCCCCTTTCCCTATTCGCTCGCTTGCGTACAACGACCATTCCGCACACGATCATCTCTCAAAAATAAATGTGAAGTCAGTTAATCAAGCCAAGTTTGGCTGTACGACCGAAAGTGATATCGGAGGAGTAAAAGGCAAACCCTCCATCATGGTCAGTTTCAAGCGCAAGAACGCTGGCAGTCTAACATCGAGTTAGCTGCAAGCTTTCGCCGAGTAGGCATTCTGCACGTCTAGACATCTATATATGACACCACCGTGGCGATAGATTACTCAAGGTCGAGTTGCAAGCTTCGCGCACGCTTCAGCAAAGCAGCGCCTTTAACGAAAGCGTCCCCGAGGAAGTCTCCAAACCAACCCGTCGGTCGAGTTTGCGCAGCTCGCGAAAGGCTTTAATCGCTGAGAGAGGCCCGACCACAACGCGAAATACGTCACACGGAGGAGAGAACAAAGAAGAAAAAAGAAAGGACATGCCCCTCCCATTCACAGGGCGTGGTGTCCAAGACAACGACACATTACTCGCGTAGAGAGAGAGAGACGACAACGACAAAACAAGGAACTTAGCGCTATTACGCCTCGACGGCTTGACGAAAGCGACGAAGACCGCCTCCATGTGGACAGCCTGCCATTAATTTCGCCACCTCCTCTCTCGTCTTTCAACTGCGGCCTGCCCTCTGGTTACGATGGATTCCTCCGTCCCGTCAATATATTTTGGTCGAAGAGCGAAGAAAACGCGTCGTCGCACTTGGCTTCGGGCGAAGACCTTGAGGACTGTTGCTGCTTCGGCCAGAAACTTTCGTCGCAGCGTGTGTGCGTGTATACATGTCTGCGCTTGAAGGGAGAACGGGTCCCTTCGTCGAGAGCCCTGGAATTTTTTCATTATTTGGCAGCCGCAGCGACAGCGTCATGCGGTTTCCGAGAACGCTGCATGTCCCCTTGTGGAGCTGGGTTTGCTCAAAGCAGAGCGAGCCGCCATCTTTCACGGTGTACATGCAACGACGAAGAGACGGCTCACCGAGCGCGACCTTGTCTTGTCTTTCGTAGTTGACACTCTAATACGATAGCTTGGATCGGTGGTTCGCAGTTTTGGGCGTACGTGAGACTAACGGCCATACCGAGCGCACCAGGCCGCACGCAACAAAAGACGTTCGGGGAAAGCCCCCACCACTTCCAGTAGCTTTCGTGACTTCCAAGGTTGGCCGGGTTTCGCGTAAACAGGGCCTTTAAAAGACAGCGAACATATAGAAACATATGGCTGGAAGTTCTGTGAAAGCTAAAGATAGAATGTAACAGCGTATTACGGCCATGTATACGTGCGGGTTACGGGTTATCAGTTAGCACGCCTCTAACTGCATTCAATTGAAGTGCGCCCTCGTAGATGGTGTTGACGGTTCAGCAACCAATTTCCTTGATTAAAAAGAAAGAAAAGAAACTTAGGAACGGACATCTATAGAATCGCTGGTGGCGGTGCTAATTGGCCAATTACAAGTGCGCTTTCTTGTGTCTGACACCTGTATATTTTTAAGGTGTCAGACACAAGTAGCAGGTTAGGCTGGACGCAGCTGGAAGGATGAGAAAGCGAATTCGAAAAGCTCTCGAAATGGTTCTTTTCCACTGACTGGCCACCTGCCATGGTGGCCTAGTGGTTACGGTGCTCTACTGCTGACCCGAATGTCTCGGGATCGAATCCCGGCCGCGGTGGCCGCATTTTCGATGGAGGCGAAAATGCTTGAGGCCCATGTACTTAGATTTAGGTGCAGGTTAAAGAACCCCAGGGGGTCGAAATTTCCGGAGCCCTCCCACAACGGCGTTCCTCATAATCATATCGTGGGTTTAGGACGTTAAACCCCCAACAATTAAAGAATAAATTATCTATTGACCGGTCACCTTCTATATAATGATATGCTGAGCATCAGGGCTGCCTGATGTTTTTTCGTATGAACATTTCTAGCGTAACATGTCTTTTTGCGAGTACGGGCGCACGCAAGCAGGTCGGGTATACGTTCGCTTCTTACCGCTGCGTGTTTCACTTATTTATGTGATATACATAGCGACTGATGACGTATCTATGTCCAATACGCATGCTATCGCAGCTTCTTAGGTTCTGCAGATGATAAAAAATTACCATAAGAATGTTGATGTCTGAAATCACCTTTTGACCAACCACACATGAAGTTACACCGGGTTACTACACTTCATTATACACAAGTGCCAATGTATGTACAGTAGTCACAAATGGTTATTGCACGATGCCTCTATATGACGGTGCGTTCATTCAGCGTTTACAACAGAAAAATCAAAGAGGAAAAGTGTCTACGAGGGCGCTATAAGGTCATTATGACTATGGCAATGTCTAACTGATACGCAAAAACAATCTGCTTTTCATTGTTTCCGCTTCCTCCTTTTCAAGTGCAGGTTGGCTCACACAAGATCTCCAGTTAACCTCCCTGTCTTCTCTTTACCTTTTCTTTCTCGCTCTCTTACAACAGGAGACTCGTATGTTACAATGCGGAGGGCGAAAAGACTTGGAAAACGCCTGAAAGCTACATGGCTGCCACATCCCTTGTGATCTGTAGTAACCTACAGTAATCTGTTATAATCTGTTGTGGTCTACTGTGCTTGTTGCCCTTGTAATATGCTTAAATCATGGTAGGTGAGGCTTGTTGTAAACTATAGTTCGGACCACGTCCGGACATCGGTCACGTCACATCAGACGCCGAATCGTGCTGTGTGTGTCTTACATAGGGAAGGCGCATCACGGTTATTTGAGTGAACCTCACAGTTTTTTTTAAGGGTGTAACCGACAACCGTCAACAGAAGAACACAACAGTTTCTAGCCATTGATCACGTTGCACATATTATTAACGAAAACATGTTATTAGTAAGACATTTATAAAGAAAAAAAAAAAAAAAAGCAGGGTGAGGCCATTGCATCAGCGACCGCAAACTCACGTGTACACGGCGGTGAATAACAGACCACCAGTAGCATTGTTTGAGCGTCATCACTTACCTAGAAAAAAAAGAAAGTAAATAAAAAGGCCATTAATGTCGAGCACATAAAGGTTACACATAAAAGCGTCTGCACGCAAGCTCAATTATAAACAAAAGCCGCTTTCAATTCGTAACTCTATAATATCAATTAAGAAAATGTCATATGCAAAGCCTACATATATGAATGAAACATATGTATGTGAAAGCAGGTCCGTGTGCACCATTCAGCGTAGTGCACATGCGCAAATTCCTATATGTCCAATAGCTGAACAATATGATTGATACAGCGACTGTTTGAACGCGTACATGTACTTCCGATAACAACATGGATAACCAATAATCACACTGGTTCTGCGACGTTCTCATTCCACCATTAAAAGTCGACGAGCTGAAGCACAAGAAAGGTTGCAGAATTAACGACATGCAAGCAGTTCTCACGCGCTTGAAACACTGCACAGACGAAATTTGGGTTTATGAGGGTTCTAAAAGGGACTTATTATTTAGTCTGTCTTTTGCACTCATTCACAAATACCACATAAATGCAATGAAATCCCTTTGCCGGTCATTGGTGGCGTTATATATATATTTCATACACCGTACTCGACCTATACAGAAACCTACGCGTAATTGAGTACGACAGAGTCCAAGACAGCTTTGCAATGACTCCGCACTCCGCACGCGTAATAGTGCTATACACACGTGCATGCTATAGACCGTACCGTATAACCACCCTACTTCGTGCTTCACATATATACGCACGCTGCACAGACAGCACAATGACAGATATGTCAGTGACCAGCCGGACCGTGCATATTAAACGAAGCAAACCAGTTCAGGGACCGCCGAAAACGCGCGCGTTTTGAATTAGTCAAAGCCAGACAAGTAAGGCCGTGCGGGTACTAATGGATCTCGTGAAGGGTGCTAAATCATCACGGCATGCAGCCCCGCATTTCATATACCTTTCACCGCTCCTTTTACTCTTGCTGCACAGAAAAAGAGAGCAGGAGAGAAAGACAAAAGGAAAGATTATGTATATAATATCTTGATAAGCTTTCGCACATATTCATCATCCTCTCCGGCTACATATTGCATTTAAGGAGGCGGCGTAAACAGAATAGAGAAAAAAAATATATAGAGCAGTGCCGCGCGACATGCTGAAGGAAAGCACGAGTCTGGAATTAACGAGCACAGCGGCAATTAAGCTCCTTGCCGAGGGCCCTCCGTGGACCGAGCGAAGGAAGAAGGCGAGGCCAATGCCTCCAGTGACCCATTCGCCCGGGCTGTTCATTGCCGCCTGAATAGATGCGGGCGCGCGGCTGTACGCTAACCCGGGCGTGTCTGTCTGGGCCTCCGTTCGCAGCTTCTTGGCGTCGCGTTGCTGTTCTTGCCCTTCCTTGTCGTCTCCCGATAAGTTCCGATGACAGATGGGAGCCTGCTATCGCGCCGCACCCATCCAACAGTCTTGATTTCCCCATACTTTCTGTTTCGGTCGTTGCCAGATAAGAGACGCGGAGTATATAGAAAACGACGCTTCGAATGAAATGAAGGGAACGTGGAGGGTGATACAACGATGGAGTGCAAGAAGGACTGTATATACATAAACACGGTTATAGGCCTTGCAGATTCGTGCAACGTTTGCCAAAGCTAGATATGCGTGTGACTATAGTATAAGATAGCGAAGGCGGGCATGTTCAGCAAGCGATGTATCACTTCCCGATTGTGGCGCTGTCGACACGCTGATGGAAACATTTCTCGGCCTAGCTGCAGTATAACCAAGCCGACAAGCGACGCCTTGATATAATGTACGGGGCAGACGTAGACCAGAATATAGGCGCGGTACTTTAAAGAACCCAGTGACGAAAAATTCGTGCGGAGTACCACACTATATACGGCGTGATTTGTGATCGTATCGTGATTTTGGCACGTGGTACCCCTGATGAGGACCAGAGAATTCGCGTAAGGCACTATCAGCGTCAAATGAAACGCGAACACCGGCGAGCATTAGCTATTGTATACAGTGCGCGCCGTCCAGTCATCACTACCGACAGGTGCGCGCATAAGGAACGACAGCACTGCGCGATCATAGTGCAATATTTCCACTTCTGTTCTAGTTCTGATATGGCGATGTGATGATAGTGGTGGTCGGCGTGGGTGCGCAGAGCGTTTTTGGTCGCTTCAATTTTATTTTATTTTATTTTATTTTATTTTTATTTACTTCCTTTGAAATATCAGAAGTAGAACAGAAAAGAATATTGCAGTGTAGTGGAATGGCGTAGGGCTGCGAAACCGGATGTGCGCACCTCTCAACAGCGATGACTAGACGGCGTTATATATACCATTGCCAACGCTTGCCGCTGTTCGCGTTTCATTTGACGCCGATAGTAAGTAGACCACCTGACGAAGTGTTATGCCTAAAGATAGAAAGAAATTTTAATACTTCGTGTACACAAGACGAAAAAAAAACGAAGCTTATTGACGCCGCCTGTTTTCAACAAACAAACAAACAAACAAACAAACAAACAAACAAACAATCAAACAAACAAACAAACAAACAAACAAACAAACAAACAAACAAACAAACAAACAAACAAACAAACAAACAAACAAACAAACAAACAAATCAATAAGTGAATTCAGAACGTTCTTGTATGAGGGAATAGCCCGCTATTCAACCTCATCGACGAAAGGTCTTAAAGAACGTTCCTTGATGGAAGCGCCTTTATTCCGCCTGTTTAAAGAATCAGCCCCGATCGCGCATCAGACATTATCATCGTCGTCATAGTATTGTAGAAGTAACCCGTAAAGTATGCACACTCCAGTATAGCAGGCGAAAAATTTTGCCGTCACCCTAGCTGCAGTGGCTATAACACGAAACCGTTTTCCTCGTGCAGTGACATCGTTTCGAAAGTGTTTAGGCACTTGCCTGTTTTCTCACACCCATGTATAGCAAGTAGCACAGGTCAGCGTGTTCATTCGCGCAAACGTGGGCGGCGCTACACGAAAGTGCTGCTGCAAGGGTACGTGTTCAGAACAAAAAATCTGTATACAAAACGCCCACCGGAGCCAAGAGGCACTGTGGTCAGTGTGCAGAAACAGGCCAGAGACTTCGGGCTCTGTGCGGCTCAGCCGGCGGCGATAGTCGGTTTCCTTTCGGGTCTTCGGGGATAATCGTCCTCACGATTCCAGGTCTCGATAAGGATGGAGACCACTCCATTCACATCCTGAACAAGGCGTACCCAATACGAGGCTTCGATTGCGTAATTACGTACAAGATTCACCTCTGGCTACAGGCCCATGCGAAAAAAAAGCTAGGGACAACGCCGAGACACGATTTTGTTTTCAGCAAACTTTCCTCAAGATGATAATGCATGCAGGGCGGGAATTGTTGTTGCTCCGTTGTTGGCAGAAAGGACGCTATGGCCGAGGCGATACATCAATGGAAAGGATACGACAGGCAACGAGGTTTCTTTTTTTCACATCGTATTGTGTAATTCCAAACGGAAAACAGGTGTACGAAAAGAAAAGGTATGGATGAGGTGGAAAATATGAGACTAGCATGCAGCGAGGGAACGGCTTCAGACCAACGCATCCATGGTTTTCCTTAATTGTTGCCTACAAATGCACATCGTGGTACCAAACAAAGAAAGCTACTTGGCAGTTAGGCCCATTTGCACGAACAAATTCCAAAGCATGATCTGGATACAGGCTAGCTTGTATTCCATTCCAAACGTGACTGCAGCGCGTGCTCTCTCTCTCTCTCTCTCTCACACACACACACACACACACACACACACACACACACACACACACACACACACACACACACACACACACACACACACACACACACACACACACGCGCGCACGCACGCACGCACGCACGGTAGCAAAAACTCCGAAAACATTTATCATTTATGCATGACGCGCGCGTCAGCGACAACACATCCACCTTGAGGTACGGACTTTGACGCCAAGACTAGTAACCCAAAGCAAGTTAATAGCTTTTCCAAAGACGCTGCCAAGCCGGAAGGGGTTCACAAACACAGCTTCGACTGCGAGTTTCGCGCGTGTCTGCAAACAAGCCAGCCTTTACGAGAGTCCGTGGCACGAGATGTGCGCGTATAGTTATGGTTTGAAAACGGGCGATAACGCCGCGAATGGCGCACGCGGGCTATTGTGCGCGTTATCGGGCGCACGCGAAAGAAAGGAACTAACGTGCACAAAAAGCCTCGCCACGTGCACGTACACATGCGGCGTCGCCAGCCAACGAGCGCGTATGACGGTGGCGCGCGCTAAAGGCGCACGGAACCGGAGCCGCGCCAATGACCCGGCGACGCCCCTGCAGCGCCGGCCGTTGCAGTCGAGCTGCTAAGGCCGCCGCCACTCGTGGGCCGATTACACGCTTTTTCCGTTAACCCCTGGAACGAGGCCGTCGGCTTGCCAGTCAGCGACGAAGCGGACCTGCGCCGCCACCACTGCATAAGAGGCCCGTTTTTTCCGCTGCCTCGCCCTGCTGTTCTCGTGCTGGCTACCGAATTGCGCTCCGCGTGCGACGGGACCCGACCCGCAATTTTGATTTATACAGTTATCTTTTAATGTGGCGGTGCACAGCGAAACACACCCAAGGAAGTGAACTGCCTTGCGTTTGGGCACTGTAACTTGCGGGCTCGTATTAACAAAAAAACGTGTTATATGCTTACATTACTCGTAAGAGAAAATTTCAGCGAATTGTGATGAGGGCCATTGACTTAGCTATGACGGCAAGCCAATGGCAGCGATCGCTTACGAACTAAAAGCTCTGTGAACACAGCTTCCGGTGTCTGTGTGTTTGAAAACCCTAGTCATAAATTAATAATAATAATAATAATAATAATAATAATAATAATAATAATAATAATAATAATAATAATAATAATAATAATAATAATAATAATAATCTTTTCTTGGTCGGTGACAAGCACGTTTTTGTGGTTTGGAAAGGGGGATGCAAGCGAATTTGGTTAAATGACGAAGCAGATCGTTAGCGATTCATGATCGAGCGTTTATGCAACGTGACCAATTGAAAACAACATGCTAATCATATCTTCGGGTCCACATAACAGTGATGCGACAACTGGTGACGACGTCGTGCCAGAAACCACTGACATGCCAATCAGTTCGATTAGTTTATGTACATCGAAAGGTGGCTGCGGCTCACACAATGACCTCGGTTATAGAAGTAACCCTGTCGATATCGAGAATCGAGGTATTGAGAGAAAATATGTCCTGCACCAGCACGCGCTCCAAATTTTTTTCTTCTTCTCCTGCAACATGCACCGGTGCACAACAACCACGGAGCAATAAACATTGCTCCGTGACACAGCAACAAAACGGACGGATAACATATAGTTAATCTAGCCGCCTTTCACGTCTTGCTTTCTCTTTGTTTCTGTGTTACACATATATCTGACGTGGTACACTACGTGCTTGATAGTCTAATAGTTCGATGGACACAAGAAGATTTCAGGTAAATAAATCGCGCACCGTCCTTGACGCGTGTGTACTCTGTATGTCAGAAGAATCTGCAGCACGCAGACGGGCAGGGCTGATAATGATAATGGCAACTATAGGTTTCACATGCGCTCGGGAGACATTCCTTTCTTATCGAATGTGTTTCGTGGCTCCCGGAACAAGAGGCACTCGACAGAGAAACCTACGACTGCCCTGTAGAAGAATGGACGCAGACAGTGACGCAAACGCTTCTCGGTGCCGAGTGTTCGAGGTCATGCATAATAGTGGCTTTTGTTTGCTTGGGATGGTTCGGGACACAGGACGGATATCTATTACATTGTTATGTGGAAAAAAGATCCCTGACTCGGTTGGAAACCACATCACAGCTCACGCAAGAACGCCGTATTCTTTTTTTTTTTTTGCGACATAGACTTGCCCTTAAGGCATAATATTTGTTTTGTATATTTGTGTTAAATGTGCGCCGTTAGGCCGGTGTTGTGTATGAAGTGAAGAAGTGTCTTGTGGAATGTGTTGTCATGTATCCATCGGTCATAACTGTTTGTGTCACCTTTCTACCAGACGCATTTCAGGATATATCCCACTATACAGTGTTACCGTTGGTGAAAACCACGCGATAATATATATGGTCACTTAATCTATATATATATATTTTATAGGGCCTTTCTTCCAGCTCCGTTTCGCTCGTTGCAGAGTAACAAGTAGGGGAATATGCGGTGGCTACAGAGGCGTAGGCAAAATCTTATTCGGCGAGGGGGGAGGGGTAGGATGTATTTGCAAAATGTCACAGGGCTCCTTAATGCATTTGCCACCTTCTGCCGTTTCCTCTGTTTACTTTATTGACTCCATCCCCCCCCCCCCCCCCCCCCATCCACCAAAAGCTTTCTACACCAAACGTGGTTTTGCATCGCCTCCGGGATTTGAGGCATTGTAAGCTTTTTTGACCTCACGTGGTTTTGAAGTGCCTGCGAGATCGGGCCCGCCTTTGACCAAACGACGTCATCATGTGCCGTCACGTGGCGCCAGACGTCACCACATCGTTCTTATATCACTCGCGTTGACGCCAACGCCGACGGTCCCTTTTCGCCTTTGATGAGGCGTCTAAGGCTTTCGCTTTAAAACCTACCATTCGAGAATGGTTGCTAAGAGAAAGCTTCCGCCAATCATAGTTCTGGACATACTATTACCAATAGCAGCCAGCTCATGGCAAAATGACTGAATAAACGAAAATATGTGCGAATTCTGTTGCATGTCTTTGTCTATCCCAATTTATCTGCCTAAACAATCCATTTAATATATAACACATGAAACATTTTCATATAAATGTCGTCAGTGGTCGAGGTTTGTTCAGCGATCTGAAGTACGCGTCATGGCTTGTATACACAGGATATGGCGTCTTGTTCAAATGCGGCTTCGAGAGAAACTATCGTCACGCAAACTTCGCGAGAAAGTGCCGGTAGGGTGCAACGGCACGTGCACTGGCGCAGCGAAGCACGATAGTAAAAGCCATTGGTCGTGACAAACGATGCTCTGCGTGAGGCCGGTCAGCCGCGTGAGGGCGCACGTTGCGTGGTCCTTCGGAAGGCAACCGGTGTGTGACTTGGCTCGCAAGTGATCAACGACGTCTCGAAGAACAAACGGCGGATTATCTGCGGCCGCTGGAAAGCCACCTCGTGGACTGCCGGCTCGTGTCTTGGAACAGTGAACGTGCGTTCGATACGCGACCCCGAAGCGACGCTTTGTTGAGAAGTCGGTAGTTCTTTTCTGCAACGTCACACATTCGCATGCACCTAGTGCCACTGAATTTCCAGTGTAGCAAGCACAGTGATGAGATAGATAGATAGATAGATAGATAGATAGATAGATAGATAGATAGATAGATAGATAGATAGATAGATAGATAGATAGATAGATAGATAGATAGATAGATAGATAGATAGATAGATAGATAGATAGATAGATAGATAGATAGATAGATAGATTATTTTGGGTTACAGCACGTTGCTCTGTAGACGATCCAGCGAATGACTTGGTACTGCAATGAACAGTGACCGGCTGCTGCACCAATGCACACCGGCTCGAACAAAGTAAGATTTAACTCGCTTTCTAATAACTTTTTTTTTTTTTTTGCAAAATGAAAGCCCTTCACCGACGCGAGGTGCAAATTTAGAGCATTTGAGTTATCTCCAAGTTTCGCTGGATATAGCCGCGTCTTGATAACTAAAGAAAAAAACCCACAGCATTCGCCTAAGACGACTCGAAGGCGAGAGCGATTATTCTTTTTTCTCTCAGTCGATGTATAGATCCTCCCTCGCACCCCTCCGAAAGCTTTCCGCACCTAACGTGGTTTTGCACTGCCCCCAGGTTCGGATGTATTGCAAGCTTTCTGCACCTCGCCTGGTTTTGCACTGCCTCCGTGATCGGCCCACCTTTGACAAAGCGACGATTTCATGTGATGACGTCATCATGCGACGCCATAGTGACGTCATGATGACGTCACAAGTTATGACGTCATTACGTCGTCATTTGGTGACATCATCACGTGACACTGATTCCTTGTATCACTCGTGTTGACGCCGACGGTCAATTTTCGCGTTTGATGAGGCATAACGCTTTCGCCTTAATAGGCGCACTGTAGGGGATTATTTCGATATTGTAGAATGTTTCATAAGGCGGCCGCTCCCACTTGCATGCGCAGCTTGATCATAACACGCTGGCATGCAGACACATGCACGAAAGCGATACAGCCAAGCCCGTATACGTCTCCGAAAGGCTCGTGTGTTCATTACCTCACGCTGTTTTCCGCCTCCGCAGCCGCGCCTATAACAAGCTGAAGGGCTCTATTGCTGGCAGCTGTTGCTGTTAGAGGAAATAAACGGTCGAGCACCACTGTGTGAGCAGTCCCGTGCTTTGTGGACAAGGGCAGGCCTCCCGCTATCGCGCGCCGTGACAGCAGCATTCTTCCAAGACTCTCGTCCGCAGCGGAAGTAACAGTAATAATAAACAAGAAAAGTTGCAGCAGATTTTGTCGCTGCAGGGTCTATCTATTTCGAGACGTCTGCCAGACAGCTAGGAAAAGACGGCTGGAAGCGTTGTAGTTGTAGATCTTTAAAAGCTGTAACTCCGATTTCGTTGGAAGTGACAGCGGGAATAAGTTTACGGCGAGGTCGGGTTCGGAGAATCGGCGACGAAGGGTAGCGGAATTCGCTGGAAGATGCGAAAGTATACGTAGGGTGCTCGCTCACACGTGGCGCTCTTGTGGCTCCATTGGAGTGAAAGTTACGGCACCCTGTCTCGCGAGGAATGGGTGTTGCTGCGGAAAGCAAGCGTGGGAGAGCTTTTTGTCACGGAAGCACCAGGTGTCCTTACTCGAATAAGAAAGAGAGAGACAGAGTCAAGAAAGTGAAACGTATAGGCGAGTCAACGAGACGCGCGTCGAACGAAATATACAAGCACGTCTCGTACTCCGATAAATCCTCCCGAGGGAATTGTTCTACGAGAAAATGCCGGGCACTCCCAATGCTGAACATGTATTATCAGCGAAAGCGGCCAGAGATGCCCAAGAGCTCTGCAATACGGGAATTTCGTTGATTTGTAATTTCTTCTTGTTCCTTACTGGTTTGGTAACCTATAGTTTCATTTCGAAAGGTGCTCAAGGACATCGTTACAGCACGTTGTTAACATCTCGGCGTTTCTATACGAGAGAATCATGACCACGATGATCACATAGAAAAGTTCTTGTTTAACAACAGCTCACGGGCAGGTCAGAGGCAATGAGAGGTCTAAACCTGACTCTATTAAGAAGGGGGTAGTTTGCACACTCCCACGCATGTGTGTGCCTGCGTGCGTGAATTTAATATATATGAACACAATGGGTGTAAGTAATTTTGGGGTAAAGGTGTTGCAGACCTCCTCCCCCACCCCGGTTTTACCAATTCGGTAGAATATGTACATCTAAATTAGCGGCAATAAGCCGACGCGTGAACAAAAGATGAAGACGAAATTATAGGCGAGTAGTGAAGCAAGAAACTTGATTAACTGCGCTCGCTTAAAAAAATATTTTGCCTCACTAAAAGAGCAGATATAGCCAGACTAAAAATATGGGAACTAAAACAGATGAAGTAAAAGCCACAAGTCAGTCTCCAGCGTGCGCTCAATACGAAGCTATGGCTCTTGAAGAAAGCACCTATACTTGTCACCCCTGTGGTCCTATGTGCCTCTGTATGTTTTCTCAAAACCAGTAGTGCTGACCTTGTAGCCCTAAATAAGGGAGCTCGAAGGAGCTTCTTTGCCTACGCATTCACTTCGAAAATGGTGCCGCCATGATGAGTCGCCGATGGTAGAAGTGCGCGAAAACAGCGTTTTCTTCAAGCGGGCTATTTACGCATACCTCTCCGGCTTCTCGAAAAGGTCGAATGGCAAGGATCCGCCCCCAACTCAAGGGTGCCGATTTCGTTTTTGTCAAAAAAAAAAAAAGAATAGGAAGAAGAAGAATCGCTGCTGCGCGCAAGCCAGTCGAACACAGCCAAACCAGCAATCACAGAGCACAGCACATCACAGAGCACAGCAAACGGAAAAAACATATCTTTTTTTTTCCGTTTGCCGAAAGAAAAAGCGCGGTAGATAGAGGAATACTGAAACAGCAAGAAATATAAAGGAAACGTAGTGAAAAGGAGTTCTATACATAGTGACCCATTTCGAACAGGTTGTTTGCTATCAGACGTCGCCTTCGGAAAATATAGCCCCGATTCCGCCGTCACCTGGCGCCGTTCTGAGTGATCTCAGAGGTGTACGCCCCTCTGTTTTTTGTTTTTTCTTCAGACGATCCGTCGAAGCCGCATAGTTAGAAGGCGACAAACGCGCCACCACAAACACGTATGCCACTGCTGGATTTTCTCTTTCCTACTGCCCACATTACTCCAGTCGTTCTTTTTTTTTCTCCATTACATTTCACGCGTCTGCTAGCATTCCAGCGGAAGAAGTGTTTGCCTACAGCTCGAGGTCTAAAAGGGATAGAGATGACAGAGGACAGATAGGTCAGGGCGATGGGAGTGCTCCGTAGGCGCACTTTAAACCTCAAACATTTGACAGCGCCAGCTTGCTGGGAGTAGTAGAGACAGACCGTATATAGACGAAAAAGTAGGCTACACACACAGGGAGGTGCACACAGACAGGTAGACGATAAGTGGGCATATAGCTATAGGAGAAGACACGTGCGTTAGCGCTGTGCAGTCAACGTGGGTGGCACGTGACGAAACGTACCTCGAATAATTATCTCAGTAGTATATGTGTGGGACGCGCGCCTTCGAATACACGGCTCCTTGAGTGTTCACAGACATCATAAGCTGTTGTAATGTGCCCGTTGGTTCTGTAACGCGATAGTGTACTGCATCGCAACAAATACTTTGGACATGGGAGTAAATACCTAAGACGTAGGAACAAATAACTAATAGACACATACTATTGCAAACTGTGCTAAAATGGAACAGCGATTAAGAGTACACGGTTTAGACATCGGTGCTCAACTTCTGCCGTTTTTGTGCTCTTTGCAGTAGCACGTCTTCACACCAACAAGCCACTAACCGGCTAACCTGAATTTTGGCTATGACACGGTTCACCTTAGTTCTTTGTGCCTGCACGTCTTGAGTTCTTCACGCTCGTGTCAGGTATATTGCTTGCAGCGCTGTCATCCATCATGCTATAAATACTTTTTCTTCGATCAGTGAATCACGTTTTTTTTTCACCTCGCCAAGAGCTTCAGGAACTCAATATCTTACTGATCGGAGAACGTGCTTAAAGCTTTCCCAACAATCCACACTATGTTAGACCAAAAGAATTTAGGCTGAGACGATCGGATTGCGTCGAGTCTTAAAGCACAGCTCGGTTACACGGAATTCCTTCCGCGAGAGGAAAAGGGAGAGGGAGAGAGCTCGCGTGCACACACACATAAAGGCCGACGATGATCTGCGTTTGCTCAAGCTGCCATCGTGTTTGAAGAAGGAGCGCGGAGCACGAACGACGACGGAGTAAGAAGAGCTGGCGCGAGATGCCTTCTCGTCAGGCCAGCACGGCTGTGAGGCGACATCGCTAGCAGATCACTTCCTCGACGCCAACACTTTCCCTTCTGGTTCGTTCGTCTCGAGGGTTATCGTGTATACATACGCGCAGCTTGGACGTGCTTGTTATACGGGCCACAGAATCCTCGCCACGAGCCGTCCGAGGATGAACGAGATGGGAGGAGTAGTGACGAAGCTTCCTCCTTCCGATCGGGTTCGTCCAAGAGCTAGCTCTCTCCGATGTACACTGCAAGCTTGTATATATTTACACGTGTATGTATAGCTCGGGTAGTTACGCTATTTAGGTCGACCGGGCGGAGCTTACGCACATCACTTAAGCGCCCGGGCGCGGTCCGCAGGTGCTACGGGTCAACAGGTGTAAAAAAAACGCCGAGCACGGAACTGCGGAAGCTCTGAGGGAACAATCGAAACGAGCTTTGACGGAAGGCTTGAAGAGCGCGCGGTTCCTTCCTTCCTCGGAAGAGTGAGCAGGGGCTCCTTTACTCGTTGAGTGCATGGACAAGCGATCCCGGCAACGCATATACCGCTTGCAGCGAGGAAGCTGCAGGAACAATGGACAAAATTCGAGCTCCGAAACCTCGGGGGCGGAATAGCGTGGTTGCTTTTAGCAAGTTTTTTGGGATGAAGAGTGTGACGGAGGATGCTGTCAGTACGCTGCTGACGTGGTCGCGAGAACCCTAATCACGTGCCTCAACGCTCCATTCTCCGATGCGCGCGGGCAGGAATGACGGCTTGCTTGTTTTCTCCACGGACAGCGTCAGTGTCTTTTATTTCTTGCCCTTTAAAAATGAATGGCTATTCTTATCTGCAGCAGAGAAAGCCCGCGAGGTCTGCCGGGTTTGTTTACTTCACAGTAAAACAGGAAGTTCTCAACCGTAAGGTTGAGAACTCGTCACTCTTGCTATCACCTGTCCGTTTTTACAGCAACACACTGCTTTGCATAGACACTTGACCGATAATACAAGCATTACAGACAGGCCCGCAGCTCCGCGTCTTCTAGAGATACTGCGGCTGTAAAAACCGAGACCAAACTTTAATATTTATTTTCTTGTTTTTCGCATACATGAGCAAGTACAACTGAGTTCTCGAGGGGCAGGTGCAGAGAGGGATGGTTCAGATATTCTTTCACGCAGTAACACCTTCTACATCAAATACTGAGAGAGCGAGGATGTTTACACTATAACCTCAATTACACCCGCAAACAGAAGGGAAGACATGAGATGGGACGGCGACACGCGGCCTTCGTTGAGCCGTGTAAACTATTCGCCGCGCAGGGCGCGAAGAAGTGGTCCACGATGCATCCGGGCAATCGTTTACGCGTCCACGAGGTCAGGGATCTCCGGAGTATTCCGCAGCTATCTTTCAGATACCGTCTCGTCTCAGGGGGCCGTAAAAAAAAGAAGTGCGCGCGTCGTTTGGAGATGCGGAGTGCGCAACCAGACTGCAGAAAACTTTCTCCTCGCTTCATTGGCAAGATGGAGTGCAAGGAAGAAGGGAAAGAAGGAGCGTTATCACGAAATAGAGGAGGCTGGAGACAGTTTTCGCGGAAAGATACGGAGTGTACAGACTGGAAGAAGACGAATAAGAAGAAGAAGAAAAGATGTGAAACGAAGTGGGGTGGCCGGTTGCGCATGTCCTGTTTTATGGGGCACTAAAACAGACTGGCGCGCGAATACCATGCAGGAGAAGACCCAGGACGGCACACGCTTGTTGACTCGCGTCGCCGTCACTCACGGCGCGTGGCCCTGCGCAGGCTGTCTGTTAGTGCGCGATCCATTATGAGAGAGCGGTCTCTCCCTCCCGCCAGCACGCGGCACTCGGATGAGAAGTGTGGCGCAAAAGGCTGGTGGTGACCGGAAGACCCCGCGCTCTGTGATTCGTCAAGAGAGAGAACGATTACGCTCGCTCGCTCGCTCGCTCACTCACTCCACTCACTCACTCACTCACTCACTCACTCACTCACTCACTCACTCACTCACTCACTCACTCACTCACTCACTCACTCACTCACTCACTCACTCACTCACTCACTCACTCACTCACTCACTCACTCACTCACTCACTCACTCACTCACTCACTCACTCACTCACTCATCGAATGAATTCACACCTCTGTCTCTCTCATTCACTCACTTCCTCACCAGTCATTCACTCACTCTCACTCACTTCAACATTCGATATACTCTGACCGCAGTCTCCTTTGATCATCTGCGAACGAGAAAGGGAGGCTGCAGAATCATTACTGCCAAGTCTAGAAAGAGAGAGAGAAGGACAGAGAGCAAGGCAGGGTTATTAACCGGATATGAACCAATAAAATACTGCAAATCTCCGTCGAAAGAGTTATTCTCGCAACATGGACAGGGGCACAAAATCACATTAAAATTCTACGAGGCGTTATTGTGACGCACCGGGCTCAGTTTTCCACCTCAAATAAGAAACACACCACTATGCAAGACCTAATATATAGGTTCTCAGTTCCGACACCTTAAGTTAGCCGCGCCTGCATTACAAGTGCAAGAACAAAGGAGACAACTTTGCAACGGTGCCTGCTCTGGAAATAGTTTACTCCTGCGTCGTTGCTGGCAGGTCTATAAGCAGAACTGCATACAACCCAGACAAGACAGAAGTTCAGGGGCTTGCAAAAATCCTTGAAACAGGGGTACCGCTGGAGCCAACGTTTCGACTAGTGGACTTGCCTTCGTCAGGGCAACAACTACCTTCCTCAAACATGGTGCACTGTGCGCTAACCAATTGCGCCACTGGGGAGACAGTCCCTGAAAGCGGCCTTGCATCTTCAGCGGGGATCGTGCTTAGAGTTCCGACTTGTTCTGGGCCCATGGCAAAGCAGCACCTGTGCGCTACGTGCCACGAAAGCGCTGTTGACTTTCTTGCGGGCCACGAGCCTGAACGAAACTTTGTAAACTTGTGTGACTGTATGTGTTATGTGGTTATCCCTGTATATATCATAATCGTCACCCAGCACCTGGAGTAGCATGTCAGGAGAACAGCCAGGCAAACATCTCCAGCTTCATTGAAATGTTTAGCTCTCTCTACCTTCCTCAAAGGCCGTTAAGAACGCAGTTCTCCTCCAACATTTTTGTGGTTGAAGAAGGGTGAGTAAAGCATACACAGACACGCTGCAGTAAGGAAGGCAGTCGTTGCCTTGACGAAGACAAGTCCTTTTGTCTAAACGTCGCCTCCAGTGACACTCCTTATTCAAGTATCATTTTGTTTCATCTGGCAGATCCAGGTAACTCGAAGTCACAGTCTTGTTGGCCGAAACGCTCAGTGAGATTCAGTGGCAGCCCAGTCGTACGAGACTCTTCCATTGCCTCAGGCGCCCGTCCTACTGGTTTCGCACACAGTCCTGTCTCGTTCGCAGCCTGTCTTATAATAAGGGGCGCGCTTTACTCGCGCTGTTTTCACAGCTGGCTTCTGCATGAGCTGCTACGCGAGGCGTCTGCTCGGAAGCGTGGCATCCGCGTTTACGTTCCAGGACTGCTGGGCAAAGCTGCACGGTTCACCTCAACTCAATCAAGCCCCGCCATGCGTCAAGACTTACAAGAAACAGTGTAGGAAGTTAGGGCGGGAGGCAAGGGAGGGTTGAGTGGGATCGGTAGAGAACATGTCTCATTTTGGTGCGGGACGACAGGCCGCGGCTGGGGAGCGGCTGCAAATATTTGCCCGAACTGTCGGGGCCAATGCTGCTGCACGCAGAGCCCCGTTAGTACCCAGAATAGAAACGCTTCTACACCATTCGCGGAACCCCGCTTACCTTAAGTAAAACAAGCAGTGGAACCGCAGACATACTGCGACAGTAATAAGGGTGATGTGTGGCTTTGACGACGATTGCTCAGGAGTGCAGTATAAACTCTGCTATGGCATTAATAGATCCTTTTTCAGCTTTGAACTTCTCCTCTCCTTTAACGAACATTTCATAATGACGAGATGAACATTATATATGGGTTCTTCCGCATAGCACTTCATTCTTGAAGCGCACACAGCTTTGGCAGCGAATTGAAATTAAAACCTGCCGGTTAATGTAACCATTGCTTTTTGTTCTTTATTTCCAAAGCTTGCCCTTAGGCATAGTAGAACACGGTGTCACAGATAGCAGTAGTAATAAGACTTTTATTCAGCCATATTCAGAGGCTGAGCATTTCGACCCCCTGCGCGACCAGTCGACGCTGTTCTTCTTCGCCTTCGGCGCCGATCCAGTCGGGCCAGGTGGTGATGGAAAGGGAAGGGGAGGATAAGAGCTAGATTGCTGAGCAGTTGGGCAGCAGAAAAGGCAGTGTGACAGGTCTGCATATGTAGAGGGGCGATTGGGACAGCAGGGGTCAGATCTATATTTATACAGAAAAAGGCGAGAAGGGGTGATCAAGTAATTCATTTGGATGTGCCGTAGAATTCGAGCCTCTAGCACAGTGAGCGATCCAAATTTGCTTCGCGTAGAAAGTCTAAGAGTGAGCGGTGAAATGGCCCATGAATCCAACGATCAAGTTCGGGTGGTCGGCCAGGCCTGAGGCCTGCTGCACCGCGGTGGCGAAGATGGCTTAAATGCAGACCTGGGCAAGTCCAGATCATAGTGCGTCACTGCTCACATTGCGGATTGTGGCAGTGGTTAATGCTTGAAATAAAATGTACGCTATACCGTGCATGGGATGGGAGGTCGTCGCTGTGGTTCTCGCAGATTCGAAGAGTACTTGGAACGAGGACTAGTTGACGCTGACTGCATTTAGCCAATCCTCTAAAGGTGGGCTAAGTCCAGTGCTGCTGATGCGAGGGAAAGAAAGGGATGTTACCAGACGGACGTCCGGTTTGCTACCCTACGCTGAGTGAAAGGGGTGGTAAGAGAGATAGAATGTAAGAGAGATAGCATAATCGCGCACGCATACACTTGGATTAGCACATCCAAGTCTATAACCGGTCTCATAGACCCGCCGATAAGTACACTAGCAATTCTTTCGTTTGCTGAAACTACACGTAGTAATAAGGAGGATAATGCCCTGTACATACATATACGCTGAATGCGAAGTTCGTTGAATGCGATTGCATTTACTACTGAGGACAGCGCTGCATGCACCTGCTTGAGTAATTCGCACAGAACCGCAACGAGCAAGTTTACATTTGAGTCCCATTTACTATATCGCTCTTGGAATACGCGTCCGAGACACAAACACACAGTTCCACGCTCCTGCAAGGAATAAGACCATTCGCACCGGGAAAGAATCTCACGAAGAGACTTCTCGTGCCCACTACTAGTACCATTAGAGCCCACTTCAACACGCGCCGCCTGCAGGCGAAACTCAAGCCCATGAGTTTCCCATACTCTACAGTGGGATGCATTTTTACGCTTTTCTTAGCCTACATTTCGTCACGGGTCACCGGCTTCTTATAAAGGCGAAGAGTCCATTACTTTCGGGAACAACAATCAACAACAGCAAGCCCATCGGCGTCACGGCGCACGCCCGGTAAGGTTCATCACAAACAAACAAACATGCCTCATAAAAAGGAGCACTCCTCCCAACTCCTGCGCATCATCCTCTTCTAGTCCTCGCGGCGTTCGCGCTTCGATACGCGCTTCGAGCCGAAGCGGTCCCTGAAGTGCAGGAAGTCTGTTGCGCATAAAGCCCTTGTTTGCCACCCTGAACGCCATACGTTCGCCAACGGTGCGGAACCCGGGTACGGTCGTTGAGCAACCAGGCGGGAGGGCTGGCTTGCCATGCAGAGACCGTAACGGGAGGCATGCTTGTCTCTGAGCGATTTCTCGTATGCATAGTGGGGGGCCGAGCTGTAAACAAACAACGCCTCTGTGTGTACACGGCAAAAAAGCAACGAGCGAACGTAATGGTTTCGGAGGCCTATGTATGGCCCACAAAAGGAGCATCTCTCCTGGTCTCTGCAGCTCATGTGTAGCCCAAGAAAGAGCGAACACATCTTCGTTTCCCCGCCATTGTCGTTTCGTTTTCTTCTTCGCCGAAGAAGAAGAAAGTCCAAAATGAGCGTCCAGTAGAGGTTTAGAAGACGTCTTTCCTATGCAGTGAGTTTCCCGTCTCTTCCTCGCACATTTCGAGGCCGTTATACTCCTGCTGAAGATCGTAGAGGGACCTTACCGATGACTGGACGAAGAAGAAGAGCACATTCTGCGTCATTCTTACGTTCGCTTTAAAACACGCTTGCAGCCGGCCATGGATCTTTTTTTCGCGAAACCTGTAGGGCTTCGCTTTTATGTCGTCGTGTGTGAGTCAGAAAATGACCGATTAGCGGCGAGCCGAATGGCGATGAGGCAATCGGGAACGACGGAGGATACGCAAATATAAGCGCGTAATGTTTCACGGTGCATTTAGGACACGAACCCCCTCCCCCTTGCGTACTTCGTCTTATTTTATTGCTTTCTTAACGAATACGAAACGCTTCTGTTGTGTTTTAGGTGATGTACGGAAACTAATAATAATACAAAAAAGAACGTGAGAGCTTCGATCATTACGAGGAAGAGTGAAGACGTCTTTTCCTTTGCAGAACCTAGAAATTATGAGCGACGACAATTGCATTCAAAAGAAAGATAATCTGCATGGGCATTACGTAGTTAGCTGGCGGCGTTCGCCGTAATTTATTTAACATAGTGCTGCTCATATACATAGATTGCTTTGAAGTAATATTTGTGTAGTTTGACGTCCTCGATTGCAACAAAATGATAGCCCGGGTTCCTTCTTGTTTGTTTAAGCTGCTTTGCAGGAGGGTCAAAAGCTATCACATCGACGTTAGCAAAATACGTATCCCTAGCGTTTAGAAAATGCAGTGGCTGCTCATGAACTATTGCGACGGAGTCTCGGAACCTTTATAGGTGTCAATTAAGATTAGCATGCCGCATTGCGTTATTTCGTTGTTTAAGGAGAATAAAATAAAATAGGTCTTGATGGCCGACCATGAAAGAGGAATCGCCGACTGTACATACAGCCTGCCTAGACAGATGAATTAAGGTACAGGTACATACAAGAAAATACCACTAACTGAAACCACAGAAGTAAAGGCCACTCAGTCATGCCAGTTTGTCCAGTTATCTAAGAGTTAATTTTAACTGCCTTCCACGTTATATAGTTAGTAGGGTGCTATAGGCACATGCTAGGTTGGCCTGGTCAACACTAAGAAAAAAAAAAGAGTACCAGTCACTCTTTCTAAAGAGTCTTGACTTGTCACATACATAGCTCTCTTTGAAGACGGTTGTGAACTCTCTTGTAGAGTGTCGCGCCTCCCACGACACTCCGAAGAGAATTTATTGATGAGTTTAACGAGTTTTCAGTGTTTTGGCTAAGGTTAGTACGCTATCCGCCGATAAAACCCGCTTAAGCAAAATTTACAAGGGTTTACAGCAGCACCATGGTATTGCATTATCGTGACCTCACATCTAGCATCGCCGATTCCTATGACTTGACTTTGTCAGTTTCACTTGAATGCATCCCACTTTTAGTCTTGACAAAATATTGAACTCAGTTCAATTCACTGGTCAGAAAGCCTCCCGTCCGCTCGCCTGGGCTCAAAGCTGCATGCAAACGCTAAACATGCGAGGACAGGGAAAAAAAGAGGATTACGACATGAGCGCTGGCACGAAGCTACAAGTTTACTTGAAGAAACAACATGATTATACATGACCCGAAAGTCGCGGGTTTGATCCCGGCAGCGCCGGTCGCATTTCGATGGAGGCGAAATTTGTGTAATGTGCGATATCAGTGCACGTTAAACAACACCAGACGGTCGACATTTCCTGCGCCCTCCACGGCGTACCTCAAAATTATATCGTCGTTTTGGCACGTAAAGCCCCAGATATTATTAACATAACTATACAAAACAGTTGACCTGACTACAACAAAGCAACCGCGATTATTTTTACCCTCTCTCCTCGTCTGCTTAAAGAGCTGTAGCCTGCCAATCATGAATTACTATACAGCTCGCCCAAGTTTCCGATCTGGCGCTACATGACTCATAATTGATTAGAAAATATTACATGAATCGTATAAGGCGTAAGATCTATCGCCCCATCGAAGACCCGGGAGGACAGCACCACATTTCTTACTTTTAGGCGTGAAAATGCGCGACCTCGTATAAAGATTACCGGCAAAACGGAACGAACGCGTCCCGTTGAGGTCGTGCAAAACGGCAGCCAACCGGAGAGGCAGACGGGGCGACCCCTTGACGAGCACAACGGCGGCGCGACCGAGGCCTTGCAACGTTTCGACAGAGCGACGGCCCCCGCACGCAAGCTCCGGAAATCAGGGTTATTTCAGCAGGCCGGGCCATCATATAGTAAGGCACGTACGCACCGTCAGTGCGCAGCGGGCGTCACGGAACCGTTCCACTAGGAGGATTACCCGCTATGCGCGACGCTTCCTTGCGTATCCTGCTGCACTCGCAATTTGAGTGTCCTTTATTTCATTTTTCTATCTTTTTTTTTTTCGCTGCGTATGATGGCCTTGCGTAGACGTTTTGCTCCATATCTTGATTGTAGCGACATTGAGTCGGGACCGTATCCGCGTTAAAATTGCCCCAATGAGCGAAAAATAAATAAGTACAAAACCTTCGAGGATGTGGGCGCCGCTGTATGTATGTACACATGTATAAAGTATAGGTATGCGTGTCGCTGCCTCAGAACGACGCTTAATGTAGCCCGTCGAACGCCGCTTATTGTGAATGCGTATGTTCGATAAAGCGAAACTACTGAAACTGTGCGTGTGAATACGTACAGGAGAGGGGGAGGTAATGGGGCGCGCAGCTAATGCAGTTATACAAAAGGGCACATATAATATGCATAGTTAAAATTACGCGAGAGGAAGCTACTGAATGCGCGTACGGGTATGCATGAGTTCGAGAATTTCATTCAAATGCTCGCCGCGGAAAAAAAAAATACTGGAAAAAAGAAAACAATACACATGAGTGCACTGCGGCAGACTATTGACAATAAATATCGATAAGAGTATAGGTAAACAATGTAAAAAATTGTGTATTTGAAAGTTATGCTATTAATATGCGCAGTACTGAGCAAGCCGCAGTGAATGGAAGCATAATATAAGTACTGTTGCAGATTAGAACGACAGAAAGTTGAGCTAATTGATTGGTTTTCATCATGTGAAAATGTCAGACGTACAGATATGCCCGGGTGAAATAAACACAAACTCCAGTGTTTGTGCTGTCTATAGGAAGGCTCCTTCTGTTTATCTAGGTATCAGTATATCTCAAAAAGAATGATATAGCGGTTTCAAGTGACAATAAGACTCCGTTACGACACCTTCTGCAGTCAACAGAAAATATTAGTTTGAAGTGCAGTACGGACAAATGTCCAAAGGAGCATGCATGCAGTTAGTATTCTATCATCGATAATTGCTGAGGCATGAGATAGAAGTGCACTGACAAATTTTCATGCTAAGACCCTATGCCCAATTGATATATCAGTCGCATAGCTCCGGTAAAAGGAAGTCTCCATATGTACGCGAAGTGAATTCTAAGCAGTACAAGGAGTTCGATAATTAGCCACGAAAAACGAATTAACAGGCAACGTCGAACGGCAGCGGAATCTTGCGATGCGGTCTTCAACAAAAGTGCTCCCGGGATGTTCTATTGTAAGATAAGTTCTGGAAGAGCCTTTATAGCCCTTCGTGTTTCTGCTTTCCTTGCACGATATATGCGCTCTCTACGATAGTTTGTTTGGTTGAGCGACGTACGAGTCGTCACGCAAGCGTAATCATCAGCCGTCAAAAATTTCTGACCACGACTCTTAGCTATTGCGATGGCAATGCGGCAACTGCGTGCGACAGATGCCAGTAACTCAGGCGAAGGCTGACTGTTGGTTAAGTAGTTTGAATCTTTTTTTAGGAGCTGCAGGAGAAGCAGTTACTATATAAGCAGTGACAACGTGTGTCCTGATTCGTCGTTGTTGACTGTATCCTTACACACTACCGCACGGATTTATTTAGGCGGAGCACGCGACTGTGACGACCGTTGACCGAGCGACAGAACACTTCACCGCGATAGGCTGCGTGAATAAGCTTGCGTGCGCGTGTGATGACGAGGATGCACGCATGGGAGTCCGCGGCATCCGTGTTCGCATAGCGTATGTAGCTCATTGCCTACCTTGAAAACTCGAAGAAGCGCGTGCGTGTTTGGTGGCACGAAATTAGTCGACAACAGAGAAAACTGGCACACACTATATGCACGGCATTTCGCGCGGAGAAATCCTGGGCCCGTGTATATGGCATACGTGTATCAGATGAGGATTCGTTGGGGATTTGTTGGGGATTCGCTGAGGATTTGCTGGTGATTTGCGGGGGAATTACTGGGGAAATGCTGGGGATTTGCTAAATGCTGCAACCAGAAAGGCTGCAGCATTTAGCGATTTCTCTTCTTACTATACCTACGAAGGCTATATGTAAACTTTTACCAGATGACCTACTTTAAAGCAAACAAAACCTCAAACTATTTTTTCTGTGGTTACAGTGATATATGCCGAATAAAACAGGAGGCGCTGACTCACGGGCGGCATGCACCGTGGTATATTGACAGTGCACTTCGTGTTATGCACAGAGTGCAGTAGAGTTTTTACATCACCACAAGTACATTTGACATTAGAACGCAAGCCTTTTTAACACTGCTAAGCGATCCCTCTCAACATAAGAATATTATATGAACTGGCTAACCTCCCTGCCTTTCTGTCTATTTCTTCTTTCCTTCCTTTTTTCTTATACCGCTGTCACACTGGCACTTTTGATCGCGATCGGGGCCAATCCGGATCGGACTTCTTGATCGCGATAACGAGTTGGTCGCTGGTACACGGTACAGCCTAATCCGGATCGAGTTTGGCGCAGACACCAGCCAAATCGCGCCCACGGAGACAGATCGCGATGCGCAGATCGCGATCGTCTTGATCCCGATCGACCCTGATCGCGATTGAAAGTGACCGTGTAGCAGAACCTGATCCGGATCGAACCTAATACGGATCGGCCCAAATCACGATCGAAAGTGCCCGTGTGACACCGGTATTACACATCTAACTTTTAAACTCTACCATCCCTTTCCAAAGTGTAAGGTAGCAAGCGGTTTTTCTGAACTGATTAACCTCCCTGCCGTTATCCTGCTTCCTTCTTACAGTTGTTATTATGTAAATGTATGTATTAACAGACCGCATATGCTTCCACATTTCAGGAACTATAGCTCACGAGCTGGCCGCAGCAACAAGTGACTACAATGATGTACCAGCTGCATTGAAGCCACAGAAAGAGAGAAAAATGCAAAACAAGAAAAGACGGAATAAGGTCTCGCTGCGGTAATTTCTATCCGGCACACTCCGCGAATCAATCAATGTTGCCGGCAGTGAGTGCTGTACTCGCGCAGCGAAGTTTTCAAATTAACGTAGCTCGGGAACTAAAAAAGAATACAGGGGAGCGATGGGGTGGTAATAGGCGAAGCACGTCCTCAAAATCTCTCATTATAAACCCATCGCTCACGAAGCTGCCATAGAGATGCGTGCCCCTACGCGCGTGACATCCAAATTTAACTACGCAATGTAAGCCGGACAAAAGGTACGCAGCAGGAAAAACGAATAGTACGAAGGAATCCCTTGGACCCGAGCCAGGGCGTTCGTGCCGACGAAAAGCCCCTTTCGTGTTTACACCGGCAACGCTCATGTCGGCACGCGCGGTGTATATATTAATCATGCTCCCGTATCAAACTCCGCACGCTCACGCCCCCCGCGGGTCGCATTAATGCGAGGCGATTATTAACGCGATACCGGGAGTATAACCAGCAGGCGACCTGCACGGCTGCAGAGTTCCTCGGCCCATCCCCATGCAGCGGCATGGAGCCAGACAGGCTTTCATTAGTACCCCCCTCCCCCAATCCGCGCACATCTTTTAAACTTTCTTTTTCATTCGCCTGCGCACGCCTGTCTGTCTACTACACGCGGGATTCGCAACCGGGACGAGGAAATAACATGAGCATATCATTTCTTCGCGTGCGCTCATCCTCGGCGAACGAAAGGCGCGCATAAGAATGTCACGTACGCGCCAAGCGAACGGTTATTTCTTTCGTCACCTCTCAGGGGAGGTCTGTCGCACCATCTGCGCGATGAACATTGTCCCACGCATGGGAGGGGGGGGGGGGGGGGGAGTGCTAAGAGAGAACGCTCTAACACCGCAGTGTTTTCCGGGGAAATGTGACGTAAGCGATAAAATGTGTTTCTGAGGTATCTGACGCATGATATTGTCGTATGCGAGATAACGTTCTTCAATGTAAGCGAGTTCCCGTGTTGTCGATGCCAGCCGACAAACCCAGCGAGCGAGAGCTAACCGGCGCTATCGGTTTCTATGCGATGTGTTCTTTTATTCGTACTTTTGACGATTGCGTTCTGAAGGAACAATCAGCTGGAAAAATGACGAGGCATAAAATAAAAAGGGAACTCATTTATGTTCTGTTATGGGCAAATAGATTACCGTGAACACCGTTGGCTGTTGACCGGAGCATATATAAGCTCACAACGCTGGCAGCACACGGTCTCCGACACATCAGTGCAACAAAAATGGATCTAATTTTTAAAAATTCTTTTTCAGAAAACCCATAAGCTGATTCTAGCATTTCGTAGCCAACTTGACATGCCACGGTAGTGAAGCCAAACGAAGGTGCCACGCCAGTGGTTCCAGCTAGACGTTGTCTGGCCTGTACAGTCGACAACTGGGGTATACCTTCGTATCTTCCACTGTGTATGCGAATATTCTTGGTTAATCCCTCACAATGGATTTGCCATGGTTATACAAATGACATACAAGCATTACATGCCTATACGTATGCGCGACACTTCCTTGTGCGTACACCTGTCATAAAGATTCACCTCTCAACAAACATCATGCATCGTCTAAGTCCTCGTGAAACAGAATCAGCTACAGTCGATGAGACTGTGTTCGCGTCAACATCCGCTACTATTGCTGCATCTAGCTAACCTAAACATGGTCTGTGTCATTTGGCTTCCAACATTACACCGCCCTGCATATATATGTTTCTTTTTTTTTTTTCAGATCCTTGACTCATATCATTCTTTTAACGGTCGTCTTTCCTTTTACATTGGCTCGGTCACTCCAACCTGGTCTATAGCGAGTAGGACGTTAGCTCACGATGGAGTGCAGCTTCGCTGCCTTGTGTGCTCGTATGTTTCGTATGAACCAACCATTAGCCACGTACTGGAGCTCACGTCGCTCTAAACCGTGTAACGTGATGATCTTACAACTGACGTGGACGAATTGTCTGCTGAGCGCTGCCTTAAACATAGCTTGTCTCTATCTAGCCTCCTTTTCCCCCCTCTCTCTCTTCCATCCTTACCTCCTTCTTTGGCTCTTGCATACCATACCATTATAAACAGATGCTGAGACCCCGTTCAGGAGGCCAGTCTGTCGGTCGGATTTCCCCGCTTTTATTTCTTCTTCTTCAAAGTTCTTCCTCCTGGCAGCGCCATATTTAGCAGATATGTACGTTGTTTTCGACAACGACCCGCCATACCCCAGATTCCTCCGAACGATAAGCAACTCAATCCCGTGTATCCACGTTCGCCGCGATAATTTCTCGCTACGGTTATCAGTACACCAAGCCAGCCAGCCATAACAGACAGACAAAAAAACGTCGTTTGCCGTACACAGTTGTCACAATAGGGCGCGAAAGCGTCGCTATACAGTCAAGGCCGACAGTTAAGGAGAGGGAAAGGGGGAGGGTACGTGCATCAGCAAAGTGCTTCTCGTACGTCCGTGCGTCCGTTTCTCGTTCTCCGTAATCACTCTCTTCGAAGCGCGTCTGACGAATTTCGTTTTTTTTTTTCTGTCTGTTGTTTTTTTCGGCGTAAGCGATTATCGCAGTTGTACGGGCGGGAAAAAGACACGAGCGAGCATTCCGAGGACGCCGCCGGCGACTCACGTACGCACGACCGGTGAGCGAGTTTCCTCGCGGGCAGCGCGGAGAGAACGAGTTAGTTGCAACTGCCCGGCAATTACCAAAGGCTCACTCCCTAATTTTTGCCCCGAAGCGGTTGCAGAGACATCACGCTCGCGCCAGGCGCGAGTGCCTCGCGTAGTGTAACACGTAGGTATATATGCCAGACACCAGCCGGCCGCACTAGGGTTCCTTTTCTGCGTAAGGATCCCGGTATTATAGAGATACCCTGCCCAGAAAAATCCGTGCATTGCTCGGCAAATGAGAGAGCTGGCGCCAATAGATCAGGAACCCCGGATTCACTAGTAATTTGTGGAAGCATACATGAAGACGTTTCCGAGTTTACTCGCTGGCTTTCAATAAGCAGCATGAACTAGTCCCCTACGTTTATTATTACTATATCCATAAAAAAAAAAAAACGCCAGGCCTGCGCTAAAACCGCAGCACAGTCACAGCGAAAGCTGGAAGAGCGGCGTTTCTAGAGCCCGTTAAGCTCTCTTGGGGCTACAATACAAGTACACTAGAAAGGTACCCACTACGCCATAAATCACAATTTTTGTGAAGTTTGGAAGCACCTACTAAGCCATTATTCGTCATTCTGCGGAGAAGTGAGGCACCAGCTACACGTCTGTAAGGCATTATGTGCACTTTGTTCACGCGACGACTGATGACTTAAACGGCCCACCAGTTACGTAATTTGCATTGGGTGACGCCCGGTCGCTATTTCCCTCTCCCGTCATGCTGTATAACATACGTTGACGTGGGAAAGAGACGGGGGGGGGGGGCGAAGAACTTTACTGAGACCCGGAGGAAATGGATCATACGCTTATGGGCTTCCTTGGCAACCAATACAAGTGCCCTTGCGAGGAACCCACTACGCTATAAATCATTGTAATTTTACTGAGACCCAGAGGAAGTGTATCATGCGCTTATGGGCTTCCTTGGCAACCAATCCAAGTGCACTTGCGAAGAACCCACTACGCCATAAATAATTGTAATTTTTGAGAAGTAGGCCAGCAGGCACTCTGCCATTTTTTGTCATTCTACGGAGAGCGTTGGTACCTGCTAAACCCATGTAAGGCATTATGCGCACTTTGTTGATGCTGTGCCTGATGATGAAGAATTATGGCAGGGTCCTTTGTAATGGGTTGGAAGCATTCAACAAACTGCTCGTTGCGCAATTCGCATTGTGTGACGCCTGGTTACAGAATTCGCGTTGTGCTACGCTTGCTGCTTATTTTACTCTTCTACCACGCTATATTGCATATGCTAATCTGGTTCCTTCCCGATATGAAGCCTGTATAGGACCTTTTAGCAAAGCAGTTTCAAGCACCGGCATGGCTCAGAGGTTGAGTACTGGGCTCCCACGCAGAGGACCCAGGTTCGAACCTCGTTCCATCCTGGAATTTTTTTCTTAGTTAGTTTTTTTTTCTTATTTCGAGCGATACTGGTTACGGACACCGGCGGCGGCGGCGGCGGCGGCGGCGGCGGCGGCGGACAACTACGGCGCCAAAAACGGCCGGTGAAATGATCTCATAACAGCTTTCGCTGTAAAACACCAAAAGAATAGAACCGGCGAAATACTTTTACAGGAGGCGCCAGTGAGAACAGCAGCACTCAATCGATGGTCAAAGAAACATTACTACGAAAGCACGAATTGGCAAGAGACTTGCTCGTGCGTGTCAGTAGCTCTAATGTATATTAATGCATCAGGCAGTCGTTAAGTTGGATACATGCTTGCGTTCATACTGCAGAAAAAAAGTGGGTTGGGCTATCAAGATCTGGCAGTGCTCTCTTTATACACTGAGACATTCGTTTGGGTCGTCGGTTCGAATCACTCATGAATCATTTAGAAATGACGCCGTCTATACAGTTTTCACGAATCATAATTGTTACCAGGTGCGCGATCGACGGCTGAGCCTTTATATGTCGTTCTGCTACCGATAACAGAATTCTAGTTGCTCAGACGGAAACATTCTCTGGCCGAATAACAGGACGTCTAAACGTGTTTATCTGAGAAGGTATATATGGAAACAATTTCTACATACAGTCTCAGGTCAATTACCTATGTCTATAGGCAGCACACGGACTTATTGTGCATTTTAATTATACAAATAAAAATTAAAAGAGGGACACCAACCATGAAAAAGAGTACGAGAAAGACATTTCGGCTTTCCTGACGGGAGCCTTCTTCACAATGAGAACGAGGACGTGTGTAGCTATATTTTTGAAGGCTTTAAAATGGGACGTAAGCAGCGAGTGTAGATATGAGGAAGGGCTCCGTCACTTCGGTTCAGCGTATTATCAGTCGTTTGAATCACAATGGATTCTAAGTGGTGTCTCGAAGACAGATTTTTCTCCTTTTCCAAAATCATGGCGTTAACCCAATCGATTTAATGGCTCAAGTTTTCTGCGTGCTATGCCAAGGCGTTTGAAGACACTTTTTTTTTTAACGCCATTGACATGCTGTTTCACCCGCTGTTTAAAATTCCCCGTCTCGCCGATATATACGCATTCACAGCCTTTACATGGGATCCGGTTTTAATTTTTAATTATCTGTACTTTGCTCATATACAGCCGCAGATTATGTCATGGCTAGTCTTCAAGAAACCAGTGGGATCTCCGAACTTGGCTATGGCGAGTGAAATAAAGTTAGGATGTTTAAAGGGACACTAAAGGCAAATAACAATTTATGTCAGAGTGAAAGCTCAATGTATGACAACGTCTAAAACGGCAATATTATCAACAGCAGTGCCCTACTTACCGAGAAATTAGGCTAAACGTATCACACGATGAGCGCAACGAGCGGGACATTTTGGAAATGATCTCGATGACGTGAGAGAGTTCGACTACAATTAATCACTCGTAATCAAACTAGCTGCAATAAAAAAAGAACCTTCCGTGCATCAAGATACGCAATAAAATGCTGCTTGTTCGTTTCTGTTTGATTCATGGAAAAAAGAACCTCTTTGGCGTTGCCATGGGGAACGGCGCGCGTGGTCCAAAGGTTCCGTTTTTGCCGAACTGCGCTTCCCGGCACCCTGCTTCGCTCACGCGGTCGCGTCTCAGTGGTAGTTTCGGTATCACGTGCAAGGGCGTCCGCAGAACTTATTGCAGGGGGGTGCAAAAAGGGAGGGGGATATAGCATTGACAGCTTTTTTTTTTTTCACTGCCGTGACATGACCTGCAAGATTAATCAACAGTGTGCAACATGCGAAATTTGTTGGAAATAGAGAAGGCCGGGATCTGAGTGTGCTAATCAAGCTGTGTAGCTCACTGCTACCGCATAGAAAAATATTATCCGAAATTCCAGGGAGGGGCAGCTGCTCCCCCTTGCACGCCCCTCCGGACGCCCGTGATCACGTACTGCTGCGTGTGTTTTGCGCGCTCGTGAAAGTCGCTCTGACAGAAAGTTCGACAAAATGCCGCATGCATGTGATATTGCCGGATGCCCGAATGGCGCACGCCGCCAGTGCACGCCTCCGCGCAGTAAAGGCGGGCAACGTTGGGCACGGCAGCAGTGACGTTAGAAATGCCGCTTTCAGGCGGGTGATTTGAAGTGCGCTAACGCGATGCGGACCACTAAAACGTGATTTTATTTCAAAATAAGCCCTTCCTTGGCACAAAAGTAGCACTACGAGGTTTCTGGACCATTATTTCAACAATCAACGTCGACTTAATATTTGCCTTTAGTGTCCCTTTAAGCTTTGTCCTTTATCCCCATTGCTGTGGCTTCACTGCATGGCTGCTATGGATGGCAAGAACATCAGAGCCACCGATCGCGACTGTGAGCAGCTGCTAGCAGTGTTGTGTTACTAGGGCCTGACTACCAGCTGAATCCGGCTTCTGCACATGGCACTAAGCGACAGACGGTGCAGCAAGTACTCGAGTTCATTCGTGGCCGCTGCCGCAGGTGACGCTTTCACGGCCAGGGCACACGTTCGCGAATAGTGACAGAGAATATAACGACACAGTGGTGATTCGCTTATTATCACATCTGCTTTACAGAGCAGTGTAAGAGCCCCGTATGTATGCCGGATGCTCACTTTCTTGCAATGCAACGACCGCTGGGCTCTCACGGCCAGGACGCAGCTGTTGTTTTCAGCGTACCGCTTCGCAGATGCTCTGCGGATGAAGACGAAACGGCGAAAACAGGGTGGGCACTGTGGACAACGGTCACCCTGAGAACAAGCCCCATTCACTTGCAGAAGGATGACGTGAGAACAGTGGAGGCGAACGTGTTGTATAAAGATACATTGTAGTGGCTTCGCAGTTAGCTAAATAAAAGGAATTGAGAGAAAGGTGAGATAGTTTCTTTGCTCTCCCTCAGGTTAATAGCGTAAGTGGCAAGTACTAAGTGGCGAGTGCTGCGCAAGTCTTCCCTGCGTATAATATTCCCCGCCGTGAGTTATCACGGTGTCGGCGCTGGCTACTAATTAAAGGCGGTTATTTTTAACAGCAGGCTTATAGCGTCTCGGGCATGGGTTGTATTCTTGATCGATCACTTTCGAGGGCACGTCACTTCCAGGACACGTTTTGGTTGGCCAGGCCAGCGGAACCGAACATGACGAGAGGCGTCCTACAAAGAGTTATCTTCAGGTGGTATGGTTCTCGCATTACGCATGGGAGTATGACGTACAAGGCTTCGTCATGATATTATTATGCTTAAAGCTTGCGCCACGCGAGAGCGCGAGGATCGCATGCGTGGTTCCGGCAGTTCCAAAATAGTATGAAGGCAAATCGACATGTAGGTAGCAAAGTTTTGAAACGTGCAGAGTATTTACTGCCTGTCATTCAGAAAAGCTGTGATTCCATAGTAGTTTGCACACGGACGACATGTCTCGCCTAATAGTGCAAAGAAAACCAAAAGCAAAGCAAAAAAACGCCAGGCCTGCGCTAAAACCGCAGCACAGTCACAGCGAAAGCTGGAAGAGCGGCGTTTCTAGAGCCCGTTAAGCTCTCTTGGGGCTACAATACAAGTACACTAGAAAGGTACCCACTACGCCATAAATCACAATTTTTGTGAAGTTTGGAAGCACCTACTAAGCCATTATTCGTCATTCTGCGGAGAAGTGAGGCACCAGCTACACGTCTGTAAGGCATTATGTGCACTTTGTTCACGCGACGACTGATGACGATGAAGAATTATGGCTCAGCCCTTTGTAATGGGTTGGAATCTTTAAACGGCCCACCAGTTACGTAATTTGCATTGGGTGACGCCCGGTCGCTATTTCCCTCTCCCGTCATGCTGTATAACATACGTTGACGTGGGAAAGAGACGGGGGGGGGGGGGCGAAGAACTTTACTGAGACCCGGAGGAAATGGATCATACGCTTATGGGCTTCCTTGGCAACCAATACAAGTGCCCTTGCGAGGAACCCACTACGCTATAAATCATTGTAATTTTACTGAGACCCAGAGGAAGTGTATCATGCGCTTATGGGCTTCCTTGGCAACCAATCCAAGTGCACTTGCGAAGAACCCACTACGCCATAAATAATTGTAATTTTTGAGAAGTAGGCCAGCAGGCACTCTGCCATTTTTTGTCATTCTACGGAGAGCGTTGGTACCTGCTAAACCCATGTAAGGCATTATGCGCACTTTGTTGATGCTGTGCCTGATGATGAAGAATTATGGCAGGGTCCTTTGTAATGGGTTGGAAGCATTCAACAAACTGCTCGTTGCGCAATTCGCATTGTGTGACGCCTGGTTACAGAATTCGCGTTGTGCTACGCTTGCTGCTTATTTTACTCTTCTACCACGCTATATTGCATATGCTAATCTGGTTCCTTCCCGATATGAAGCCTGTATAGGACCTTTTAGCAAAGCAGTTTCAAGCACCGGCATGGCTCAGAGGTTGAGTACTGGGCTCCCACGCAGAGGACCCAGGTTCGAACCTCGTTCCATCCTGGAATTTTTTTCTTAGTTAGTTTTTTTTCTTATTTCGAGCGATACTGGTTACGGACACCGGCGGCGGCGGCGGCGGCGGCGGCGGCGGCGGACAACTACGGCGCCAAAAACGGCCGGTGAAATGATCTCATAACAGCTTTCGCTGTAAAATGAAAACGTATTTAAACGTAATAGAAGGGGAATACATATTCAGGTTGAGCATCCACACTCGTTTCATTCGTAGTAACGTGTGCTCACAAACGATACAATGTACGTTACTCTTCACAGACCCAGGTTGCAACAAAAAATCTAAATCACAATCAAGCGCCATAGCTGAAAACGAACGGGGCACGTATTTCTCATCGGTCGCTAAGAATTCCCCACAAACATTGTTCGATTGTTTTTACGTGCTGAGACTAACTCCGCAAGCTGTTTTCCTTCGAACGGCTTTCTCACGATTAGTTAGATTAGTCAGAGAATACACCCTCAAGATCTCTATAGATTAATAATTGTCTCATCAACGACGGCGAGATGCACTGCTTGTCTGAAAGAGGTTACGGGCACTTCTGTAGTCTCGCTTTATTTTGCCGGGCCCCAATCAAAGGCGGCGCCTGATAATAAGAGAACCAGAATCGAAAGCTATACCATACAGGGTCCTCCACGGAGAGCCACTAATTGCATGGGAGGCTCGAGAAGCAGGCTGCCTATCTTGTCCTCCCATTAGAGAGGAGAGGAAAAAAAGCTACACACCGCTCACTGAAGCACGTGTGGCAGCCGGATTGCATGCCACGCGGAAAAAAGAAAGAAATATAAGACGAGCTGCGCTCGGACACCACACACACGCACGCACACACATACGCCAGAACCTACGTGTACATATACTTGTAAGAACTTCACGTGTTTTCTTCATTCGCTCGTCGCAGACGGAGAGGCGCCCTACGGCTCGAAATGAGAAAGGGAGGCCTCTCGAAGGAAGGACGAATGGCATAATTACGAAATCGGGAGAGAAAGAAAGCAAAAGATAGGCCCAGTTGCTGGCGCGTCCGCGTTTTCAGCCGCCATACATTCCGAAACACTGCGGACGTGGACAGGGTTTAAAAGGTATTATTGGAAAGAGATACAAACACTGTCGTCGACGATGAGCTTTGGTTCCGATGAAGCCGTCGGTGGTGGTCCGACGGATGAAACAGTCGCGAAGAGCTTCAGGTAATGGAGGGGGCAAGTTGTACCGGCAAAACTTACCAGCCTATCCCGAGCTTCGACTTTGTTAGGTGGTTAGTACATTGGTGAACAGACATATTCCGATGAGTCGCACGCGCGTTGTTCAAGGGATTATACTTGTAAATTACGATCAGGTGTCGGAATATTAGGGGACTGGATGCATGTCGAGAGAGAGAGAGAGAAAGAGAGAGAGAAACGAAGGGAAGGCAGGGATGTTAATCAGGCACGTGCTCGATGGCCTGCACTACACTTGGAACACTAAAAAGAAAGAGGGGGGGGGGGTAATGGATAAGATGTAGAAGAAAAAAGAATAGTAGTAAAAATTACAAATGGATAGTAACTGCGAACACAACGAATACCAGCACGTGCTATAGTAATTCACAAACCTTCATGAAGCTTAATCGACTTTATGAAGCACAGTAGAAGCTTTGTGGCCTTGTGCACATGTCGGTGTTTCTAGTATTCTTTTGGGCGGAGGTACTGTTGCTCGTGCGCCTATGTTTCTTGAAGGAGACAGAAACTGCAGTGGTTCAACTGTAGAAATGCTATAAATAATGCATGGTGTTTGTGCTTAGCTTAAACCCTCGCCTTCTGTCTCTCTCTCCCCCTTAGAAAATACGTTTAGTGCTTCAGTCTGCACAAGAGACCGCTCACCGCTCTCCCATATTAGAGTACTTATAGTACTCTGAATCGTGCACATTTTGTTCTAAACACACTCTCCCGCTCACTCCCCAAGCCTAGGGTAGCCAAATGGACAAAACCTTGTTAAACTAAATGTTTTTCTAACTACAGAATATGCTATTTAGTGGAACAGGCGAAAGTTAGGCACTCATGCCAGCTCAGGTAAGAAAAACAAAACAAAAAACAAAAGAAATCCTCGAAAGAGATGGATTAAACGATCTCGTAGTGACGGGGTTTCGAAGTAAATGCAAAGATCTCGAAACGTACTTTCCACTCGGGACTGACAAAAACAAACAAGTCCACATGTCAATGTGTAGAATATTGATGACGACGGTTGTAGATATGGGTAATTTGTAGCGACAGATGTAGGGGTAACCTGGATAGGGCGTAAACATATAAATTAAAGCGAAGATAAAGAAAACGAAAGCAGGGGAACCGGGTCACGGAGCGGCCGATTCCCAGTCTCGTAGACACGGTTTATCGGCTTCGCGCGAGCGCTAGCCTAATTGACGAAAGAAACTAGTTCATTACATGACTCCCTGTAATCACAGGTTTCGCGGTCAAGTACAAATGACGTCTGAAGCTGCATCTTCCATAAAATTAACTCCTTCGCAGGAGGCATGGGGATGAAGCGACGTAAACGCTGGGACGAGGCCCTGTAAACGTTCAAGTGTGGCTCCCTTTATCTATTTCATCCCCACGACACATCCTAGCAAGACTTATTTATTGACATTTAGGAAAGTGGACACAGTTATGCATGGCCTAGATACAGGTCAGTGTCAATATTCACAAAACCATCTTACGCTAAAAGCAGGACAGATCATTTGCAAAGCGTCCGGCCAATGGCAACCTCACTTGCGAAAGGAAAGCTGTATGAATTCGACCCCTTATTATTATATATGAAACAGTAAATAAACAAGAAGTGAAGTAGAGCACCCACAAATCTCTGCAGTATTTCAGCGATTGTAAGAAATGCGCTGGCTATCTTCTCGGGAGATTCGTGCAGAATGATGAGAGATGCGACTCATGTATGGCGCTGATCTGTATCTAGGTCATACATAACTGTGAGTCCCTCTTTCTTAATGTCAGTAAATATGGATTCTTAGGGTACATCGTGACGAGAAAATTGATAAACGGAGGTACACTTAAATATATACAAGGCAGCATCCCACCACATCCTTAACATCGTTGGTAGTGTCTGATTCGATGAGCTTCATAAATGTCCATGGACTATTTATTCGCGCTTATAAACACTACGTCGTACACGCGCAAGAGTGTTGTATGCGGTCACATACATGTATACCTCAGATACTGCGTACAGCTTTAGGTTTCGATAACAGGCGAATACTAATTGATATGTTCCAACTTGTTACTACTTTCCCATACGACATGTACCTTGCCTCATCCCACACCGCGTCTAATCAAGCCGAATTCGTTTCACAAATGCCAATGTTTGTGAAATCGAGTGACGCACCGGAGAGATACGGCAGGTTGCACGTGCTGTGTGTGAACACACAGACGCACGCGCACAGCCTTCTCTCGCGTTCCAGCAGCCGGCGAGTCCACGTTGGGCCACATGCCAAGAGGAAGAAGAGGCTCCGCCAAACGAACACAGGGGAGTGGACGACGTTTCCAGCTCCGAAACGTCCCGGAGAAAGAAGACCTCGGATTGGCAGCGCCAGCGGAGGCAAGCGCTACGTTATACTCACACAGCGGGGGGTCCTTCGCCTATAATAGGCGTTGTTGTCGAAACAAATTACTATCCGCTACGCCAGGGCCTGCGCCTCACCTTCTCTTCTTAGTGCCTTCTTTTCTCTCTTCGGCGATGCGCGTCAGTCCGAAGGAGGCTTGACCGCGCGTCGGCGTTAAAAGCGAAAGCGCAGCAGAGCCGAGCCACGAGTACGCAGGCAAAAAAGAATCGACGTCGTATACAGCGACGAGCATAAAGAAGGCGCTGGCACACGCGCGGACAAGCCAACGGCCACAAGTCAAGCGTGTCTTTGCCGTCCCGCAAGCGGCTGTAGGTCGCGCCGCGAACGCACGAAGGCTAGACACACGTATACGGTTATATACTCAAAGCGTACTATGCGTCGGTGCGCTGTACAGGCCGTCCGGACGTCCTTCTAGGAGGCGCCCCTACACACATACACACACACACTCTCACTCAGTGGCGTGCGAAGCACGCGTGCCGGGCGTTGCGCCGGCGCTCATTCTGCTTCGTGAGTCAGCACCCCGAACGAATACACGAAGCGCGCGGTGTGCGAGCACACCAGTGTACATATGCACAATGAGCCGTCAAAGAGAGCCCGGTCGTGCGCTGACGTAAGTGAATGCGACGCGAAATTCAATGACGTGTGAAAGGAACGACACTCAAAGAGTTCATGGGAGTGCGTTCTCCCTTTCTTTCTTCTCTCGAGGTTTCCTTACTTCGGAAGTGACGCGAGCCCTCGTTTCGGACGTCTTTATTGATGTTAACCTGGAGTTTCTGCACTGTCCAATTAACTCGTCACGTCTAGATTGTTTCGGCAAATGTGTTGAGCTCGCTCTCACAAACTTAATCTTTTAACATTTCAAACTAGAACTGACATGTTCAAACACAGTTTTTTTCTTCTTCAACAAATGAACACTGGAATTCTTTACCAGCTAGGAGGTGTTCATGAAGTGCCGAATCGTGACTTTTTTTAAAAGAAAGTCTGCACTTGAAGTCTGATGTAAGATCTCCATAGCTGCAATAACCCCAAGGGGGTGCAGGGTGCAAAAATAAATAAATAAATAAATAAATAAATAAATAAATAAATAAATAAATAAATAAATAAATAAATAAATAAATAAATAAATAAATAAATAAAGTTATATGAGCCACAGGCGACACCTCTGGGTGTATTCACGTGTGTCTGTGCACGTCCGTCTGGACGTCACTGTGTGTGAACATATGCAGCCTCATAATCTTTATCTGCTCGCCTGGTGCATTCTGGATGGCTTGATGTTTGGCTTCAATTTTTTTATTTGACACTATATTAAGCTCTCGGCACCTGAATTGTCTCACATACTATGTCTACACGCCTTCGCAGACAGTTTAATATAGTTTTTTCCAGCGTACAAAACGCCGGTGCACATGTACACTCGTGTCGATTCAAATGTACTAGTTTTGGAGTGTACTGCTCATGCAGGCGGAACTCTTCGGAAATTTCCAAGGCCAGACAGCGTTGTAGCAAGTTACATCCGTGGCACCAGTGTGACAACAGTGCCACTAGTCCACGTGACACTCGTCGCACTAGAAGACCACTGAAGAGAAGTATGAGTGAGTGAGTGAGTGAGTGAGTGAGTGAGTGAGTGAGTGAGTGAGTGAGTGAGTGAGTGAGTGAGTGAGTGAGTGAGTGAGTGAGTGAGTGAGTGAGTGAGTGAGTGAGTGAGTGAGTGAGTGAGCGTGAGCGACCGACCGACCGACCGACCGACCGATTCGACTAATTAATCGCTTAATGAGAAAGGCGTCCTACTCAGGACTATAGTTCTGTTAAAAATGAAAGGTCAGGGCTCGAACTTCTTAGGCGAAGAATTTTCGTAAAAGAATATTTCAGTCAATGACGATGCGGGACAATCATTAGCGAAGCCAGCTGACCAGTAGAAAATGGGAAAACACGCTTGCGAAAGAGAAGTATTGCGAATCCTTTTTGTGCACACCTCCAATCGAAATGTTGCTGCCGCAGCCACGAGAACTACGTACACAACGAGGGGCAGAGCTCACAAGCAGGACATGGCAACGACGGCTGAGCCAGACAGACGACATCATGTAAAAAGAAAAATGTTAATAGCAAGAAGAGTAAGAATAAGAAAAGGGGCTGAGCAAACTACTGTCGAAATCAGTCAGACGTATATGGTGAAACCCTAGAGGCCATAGAAGGTGCACATATTTAAGCGATAAGAAGGGAGAGATGGACGCGGCTACCTTAGCCTACCAATACGCAATTACTGCAATTACTACGCCAAGGTCCACTCGCTTGGTTTTCCTTGACGACAGAAGAGTGCAGACGTATAATGACATGTTTTGCATTGCGAGAGACTAGCTGACTTTTAGTTAGAATTCTGTCGCTAACCGGATAACATTGAATTATCAAATGTTACGCGACAAAGCACTGGAACACCGAATAGCCTTCAAAAATGAATGGAGACGCCTGTAGCTAGACGACGAAGAATACTTAGAACACTACAGCAAGCTAAACAACGAAAAATAAAGTGCGAGTGGTTTTCAGGAACAAACGAAGGGCCAGCACTGCTTTTTGTTCGGAGCACGTCATGTGTATACAGTAGCAGTAAAAACCAACGGAACACGTTGGCCTCGTTTTCCTTTCTGTTCGCCGCGTTCAGAGGCCCATCGTCCAGGCGCAAAGTTTTCAAGAGATGCGTCCACGTGCATGACGGTCTAGCCCCTTGAACGCATGTGTTCTAAGTTCGAGAAGGCTTTTCTCGCTTCTCCAGAGTCGTATATAACGTGGGCAGACAGTGACGCGAAACGAATGGATGATACCTGTCTCACGCTACAAACGACTACGCCGCGCATGCGTGATTTCGACAATGCTCCTCCGCGGCAAATATATATAGCTATGCTCCTACGTGCCTCGTGACTGCCTAATGCATTGACGTTTCTAACGACTATAGTCCATTTGAATCTCGCGCAGCACCTCACCCAGTTATAGCCAAGTGTATAGGACGCTGCCATTCGTTTGAGCGGTGTAGCGATATGACGTCCTCTAAATCACGCCGATCGCTTCAAAAGGTTCTTCAGGTTTTTCAGTTCTTTCAGATCCTTCATGTTCTGAAGAAGCAGGGCAATGACTTTTTGGAAGGCTATAGCTTTGCCTCTTTCCTAAAGACGGCGCCGGCTTGGTGCAAACGTGCAGGTATGAAGCAGCACTGCAAAAGACGACACAGCTTACGGACTTTTCAGCACCATTTGAACACGAGTTATGGGCATCTCCCAGGTATAGCAGGTATAGTATATTGATAGTGTGTTGACACTTCAGAAGCCGACCTATGTGAGGTTCGCGACCTCTCAAAGCTGCATCAACGGAGCGCACTAAGAGGACACTCCGCGCTGTGTTGGAAACTCACCATTCATTTTTGGTGCCACGTCGTGCTTGCACCACTGAACTCTATGTGTGCGGTTTCTGAACTTCTGTTGAACCGCCGTGAAACGGTTCAGAATGCTGCAAGTGACTGCAATCTACATCTGTACAGCCGTCCTATATTGGCGTATAGCGATAATACCTAAGCGCCCGCTTACTTTTCACTCTCGTTCGGGGTCACCGACTTCTCTCATCGGCACTTGGTTGCTCAAAGCCCCAAATAAATATCAAGATTGTTTCGTGGAGCGGTAACTCAGTCGGCGGCGACTGTGCTAAGGTTGTGCATACGTCACACGCGATCACTCGGAGGGGATAGTCGGCCGTGACGCCTTCGGGACACTGTTACGCGGTGAATGTAGGTTGTGCAAACGGTGGCGCAATGGGGGCAAGACGAACTCGCAGGGGCCGTCACCTGGCAAACAGACACGGAGAACGAACGCTGCGGCGAAACCGAAAAGGTCAACGTGGGACACGTGTTCATATTCACTATGGCGGCATCCTGACGTGATCGGGGCTTCTTAAATTATCTTCATAAGTCCAAAAAATGCATCCAAATTATTATTTATGAACTAGTTTAGAGTTAATTAGAGAACATATTTCTATTAGATCTCTAAATGCCGAAAGAAAGGGCTTCATTTCTTTTTTATCTAACGTCCCATTTCACTATGTGGAGTACAGTAGAAGTTCACTAGAAATTTATGCGCGGATATCGTACAAGTTTATGCGCGTACTTTACGTAGACAGTCGTGTAATCGCAAACTCTCAGGCGAACGAACTTGTCGTGTAACGACGGTAGGTAAACGGGGAGGAAGGGGGGGGGGGGAGGGGAGGGATGACGGTCATATATTCGTATGAGCTAGCTGTCCTGAAACACAGAGATAAGAAACTAAGGTTATCACTTTCCTATAACACGTTCACAAGCACCAGGAATGCACATGCTGCATAAAGAGATTAAAATTAAAAAGCCGTACACGCATACAAGACGTAAGATCCAGAAGAACTTATGTCTGCGTATGGGCCAGAAGGCCCATACGCACGTACGCGTTAGGTAATGCACGAGGTCATGGTCACTATGCAATAAAAAGACAATAAATAGATCGCATACAAGTACCCGTTGCACTAATCGAAATCACGTTATTCACGTAATCACTAATCACGTGAATAACTTAGGTCAAGTCACTGAACGTGTACGAATAACAGCGTTGACCGTAAAAGCAAAAATAACAACTGCAGTTTTGGACAAATATATCACAAAAACGGTCAAGACAGTGGACAGTGGAGACGGGGTGCCAATTGATAAACCGAAGTCATAACTTCACGTACATTGTGAAAATAAAGGAGGTTAAGGATTCTAAGTAACCGAAGTAACCGTGTGTTATGCATACTGTAGAGCTTAGTATTCGCACGGGACGGTAATAAATGACTTTCCGTAGTGCTGATCAGTGACTAACGTGCAAGTCAGGTTTTCAAATTTATCCTCTTCTGCAGCTCCGTTTCACACACGTCGCGCGTTTTCCTACAATTAACAGCGTGTATAGTGTATAACAATTTCGAGTAAAGGAAAAATAGAGCGAAAGAATTTACGCTAGCGTGGAATGTCACCCGATTGCGTAAACAGTCGCTGACTTCCTGCGCCACAATACTCCGGAGCGTTCACACTGATTCAATGCAATTTGTTTTGATTTCATTTTCTCTCTACAATTCCTTCGAAGTTTCTCAGAGAAACGTGCCGAGAAAACACTGGATTACACGAATAAACGACATAACACATAAGTCTTTCCCTGACGTCACGATCTTCAAGAAGGAGGTTGTAAACAGGCGGCAGTATATGTGGCCGAATCTGGTTCAAGGTGCGAGAAAAAAAAAAAGGAAAAAACACGTCTCGTTTTCCAAGAAGCGAGATCTGCGATAGCCGGCAAACAATATCAAAGTCAGTCGATGCGCAGTGTTTTGGGGGAAAAAGAAAGAAATAAATGAAAGAGAGGCAGGAAAAACGAAACGCATCTATGCATAGCCTCGAGGCGCACTGATTGCTGTGCCGTCGCGACACATTTTGGCCTGCGGCCGCTTACGCACGGATTTACCCCGTACACACGCGAATCGATAGCGCGGCGCTTGTAAGAATGAAATTCCTTTCATTCGTAAATACGTTGTAGGCACACGCTGGGAGTACTTTTGTTTTTTTCCTGGACAAAAGGAAACCGAAGAAAGAAAAACAGCGTCGCGTAAGGTGGACCAACGAAACTCTAGTGTGCGGTGAGCTATAAAAACGATGACATAATGGCCGCGTTAAGTGCCGAGATTCGAGACGTGCATGGGCTGCAAGAGTCGTTGGGCAATTAACAGCACATCATAACGCCTCGTCAACGGCTCCCGCCGCCGTGCTACATGGAGAACGGGAGGCATCGCGCCCTCTGTGACCGCAGCAGGTTATGTAGTTCGACAATGAAATGCTATAGAAATTTTGAGCCGCACGATATACGTGGTCTACGTATGCAGCGATAACGCTGTCGACTGGTGTCTACTGGTGGCTCTCGAATGTCGCACGCTGTAAAAGCCAGTCTGCGAAATCTTACTGCTTTGAATACAGAGAGCTGGGTATCATTGCAGTTATCTTTCGTACATGTGCTCCTTGCTGCTCGTGTTGGATGCGCACCTGAAGGATTGGCTGGAATCTTTTCACGGGTTGACAGATTGCTTGTAATGTTGTTTGCTTTAAAAAAAAGAGACTTTGTTGTAATGGTTTTATGTGCAACTACAGCAACAAAACTTGGCTCTTCTACACAGAAAACGTGCGTAAGCATAACGCAGTATGTAAAGCCATAAACACCTCTATATAAAAAGGTGTGGTACAGCACTAGCGGGTCATGAGGCACGTAGTAGCCCCCTGGCGCCGAATTCGCAAACCAACCTCTCTTTTAACGCGATAGCGTTAAAGAGTTCATTTCGCAGAAATTCCAGTGTCGGCGTCGGCGTCGGTGACGGCGTCGTTGGTCGTGAGCGCAAAATCATCATCTTGACCGTGACCGAAAAATCAAGAAAGATGCAAGTAAAATCAATAATAAAAATATTCGGGTCCGAGTGCAAATCGAACTCAGGTCGTCTGCATGGCAAGCAGGTGTTCTACCACACAGGAACGCTATTTCTTAAAACCGCTTCGAAAAAACAACACACACTATATGAATGTCATGTAGTAGAAAGAGTCTCCTTAACGCATGTAATATTGCGTGGCGGAAGCGTAAAATCGCTCCAGGCGTCAAAACATGTGAATTGCTCAACGAGTGGGCGCACGTTTTAAAGGCCGACTCATTACAAAACGCTGAGACATATTTGATAGTTATAACCAGCATAAGCATCAACAAAGGGAGCAGCTGCGTAGGTTCGCGTGTTGCCTTGCGGACGCGTAGTGGGCCCTTCGCTGATTCGCAAAAGGAAGAATTATGGCGTAGTGGGCACTTAACAACTGTACTTGTAGTATAGGCATTCTAGGATACTTTGAAACGGCCAATGTTACGCGCACACACGTTCGTTTCCTTAAGGCACGGTTGAGGCTATCCACCGAGAACGGAAGGCAGGCTAGCAATTGAGAAGGCGATGCGCACGGGGACCGATTACGCTATCGCGTTTTACTCTTGAAGGCGAATCTCAAGCGTCCTCCAAGTTTTTTTTTTATCATTGAAAACAAACGTTGCATAAGTATTGCTCTAATGTATGTATGCTTTAAATTTTTTAAATTAGATTATTTACAGCGAATAGATCGAGGTAACATACCTTCGCCTGTGTTCGGTGAAGAAGACGCATTTCATCCGTCTAAACACGGGTGTGGGCATCGCAAGACCTGATTTCGGCGTGGGCAATTCGATGTTGCCAACTATATCGCAACATCCCGATGAAACCGGTGGAGCTGAACTGAACTACGTCATCGGACATATGTCGGCTCGCCCTTGGCATATTCCACGGTCAGGCATAAGCGACGCGCATGCAACCGAAATAAATGGGTTTGATCTGGCAGATATGATGTTGAAAACTAGTTAAACAACCTTGCTCGAGGCTATATGGTCGTATTACGAGGCTGGTAGTGTCCCCGAAAAAAAACAAAAAAGAAGAAACCAAGCCTGTAAGTGGCACATCTGAGGAGCGTGATATCCAGAAGCTGCGACGTATCGCTACTGGTTAGTTGACATTTGCCGCCAAACTACACAAGAAATACCGCACTGAACATGGGGAGACGAGAGACTGATATATAAGTTTCGAACCAAGTTGACCCACCGGGAAGGACTCGTCACCCATAAGTCACGCCATCAAGAGACCGCTATCGAAGGGGTGCAAAAGAAAACACACCTGACGGAATATATGTACGCACAAGCCCCCGACTTGATCTAGAATGTACGATAACAACCGGTAGCACAGCGACGCAACATAGAGAAAAAAAGCAGATGCACCTTATTCGAGACACGAATCGACGAAAGTCCAGCGTCTCTGCCCTCTCTCACCGTCTGCCATCCTCTCTACACCAAAGTGCGAAGTTGGATTGAAGTTACGTGCAGTGTTGAGATAGCCTGATCGCGCATTGTTCAGTTGCGGTACGTGAGCTCACAAAGTTGACTTTTCGCGGTTACTTTCGATTCGCGGACGACAGATCCAACACAATAACGCTCATTTTGTGATGCACTGTGTGATTTTGAGGAAAGATCATGGACCGCTAGCAGCGAATTCTAAGAGTGTTTACGATTCAGAGGCTTTCTGATGATAGCTGACACGCCAAATAGCCGTTTAGGTAGAGTCATCTGGCTTTAAAGATGAGCGCATGCAGTCCTGTCATTTGACTGAGGGTCGTTCAGTGCAGTTGCCCTATGGACTTTCGATCAAGTACTTAGGTAACTCTTGCTCTTTTGTTTTTAACGGGAGTGGAGGATTGCATCCATCTAAGTTTTGCTATGCATCCATGTAAGTTTCGCTCAGTGGTGCACTGATCTAGCGGGACACAGTGTGCGTAGTGTGTATAGCGGGAGAGAGAAGGCGACGCCGCTTGGGTAACCTTGAGCTATAGGCGCGCATCGAAACTGGGCAGGATAAGGGGCGGCGGCAACCAGCCCAATCGAAAGACCGAGATTTCTCGTCGGGGTCGAGAAGCGATCCTGCCAAACAACCGGCACAGCGATTGCGATGAACTCTTGACAGGATGAGACCGCGACGCGTAAGCCATCGCTTCTTCGAAAGGAAGGAAGAAAGAAAGAAAGAAAGAAAGAAAGAAAGAAAGAAAGAAAGAAAGAAAGAAAGAAAGAAAGAAAGAAAGAAAGAAAGAAAGAAAGAAAGAAAGAAAGAAAGAAAGACGTCGCGCGAGTGCGTCGCATACGTATACGTCCTGCATTCCTCGCGTATTTCGAAATGGTCGCGATGCCTGTCGCCTTTGAGCGATACGTACGACCGAGCGCGAAGCAGGACCTTGCCGAGTCCCGGTGACATCCTCTAGCACGACGTCGCGTGCTAGCTGCGAGGAAGGCTGACGGCAGTGACGACACTTCGTATCGTGATAAGGCGCACCGCTTCAAACGCGAGGTCATTCGATTGGCTAATATCAGGGAAAATAAATAAATACGTATTCGCTACGAATGTGTCGAATGCCGGAGATTCTCGAGGATTTCTCACTTCCGCCGACACTGACGCTGTGGCAGACCGTGAGCCAAAGAAAAGAAACCAAAAACAAAAAAAAAGTATAGAGACAGCGAGATATGGTAGTGATGTCGTTAGCCTATTAGCTTAGAGCTTTGGTTCTCAGTGGTTTTCAACTCAAAACTGTCCAATAGGTTGGTTGTTTCGCGCGGCCTGCCGTTTTATACAATCGCGCACCGCGCCCATGAGTGCGCGAGGTATGAAGTTCTCTAACTATATGTTTTTAGAGCTTTTTTATAACTTTAGCGTAACTATTACAGTGATGCTTGTTAGTGTGCCTATTATGAGAGCACTCTGTGTGTTTCGTGGTGTCCTAGCTGCGCCGGAATAACTCGATGTTGTTCAACAGGTAAGAAAATGAGCAACATCACCATGACCTGCTTAATCCTGTTTAGGAAAGTTAACAACCTTCGTAAATAAAAATAAGATGCGGCCCTTCGAAGATAAACGCGTGATATTTAAACAGTGTTTCAATGTTGCCCTTAATTCTAATTAGCCTCTATCCTTCAATACGCAAACTAAAAAAGAATAGAAGGAAAACGTTGAAAAGCCCTTTGTGCTTTAAAGGTAACCATCTCGCTGCCTCTCTCTCCGTCTGCATTGGAGCTAGGTTTCCCGATACTGCAATAGCTTTTATACGACAAATGGGCTGCACTGACGGTGCACAGGATAGTGTCGCATTGAAAGAGCATGAAGTTGCCGCATAGGCCCTCGAAAAGTAACTTCCCTTGGTCAGAGAACAAAACAAGTGCAAACAATACACGCGCATCCGACGATAATTTCTCCATTCATTCACATCGACAAATGCGTTTCTATTGTCCTTCACAGAAGGATACATTGTGCCGCCCTCTGTTAACGCGATAGACGTACACACGGCTCCCGTTTGAGCATCCATTGTCACGTTGTCATACTCGTATAGGGACAACGTCCTTGCCTATCAGCGCCCACAGCTTAACGGGCCCGTTGCACAACGCATATCAAGGAAAGGCGTGAAGACGTTTTTTTTTTTTTTCCTTGGCCGACTTCAACAGAGGCAAGAAAACACGCGACGTATCATCGGCCGAACTTTCCCGATCGAATGGCGCACGCCAATCGAGCGCACGCGGCAGCTCGCGAGAATGGCGTGCCTAATAATCATCGGACACCGTGCCGGCGCTTGGCCTTCTCTCTCTCTCTCTCCCCCCCCCTTTCCTTCTCTCCTGCGCACGCTTACTCGTTACAAACTGCCACGCGTCCAGGACGCACGGAAAGCGCCTCCACGACTACTACTGCTACTACACGTGTGCACGCAACCCTGTAAGGTGTTGCGCAAAGCCGCCGTGTATGCAGGGAACAAGCCGAATCGAGCCACGACTGAAGCCAATCCATGGCCGTCGCGGCGGGCGGCCCCCTTTTTTTGTCTGTTTGTCAGACCACAGGCCTTGCACGCGCCGCCGTATGTACATGTACTACAAGCATTCGAAACAAAAAATCTATAGCAATTCGATGTCACTCTCCTTTGCCCAGCCTGTCTTCAAGTCTGCGGGGCATCTTATACTTCGTGTGTGGTTCGGGAGTGCGAAGGACGAAACGTCGGTCCGAGCGATAGGCCCACGTGCTGAGAGAGCATCGTGAAGCCCCTTCAACGACCACCAAGTTGCGGCACGACCCCACGTGACCCCGACCCCCTTGTAATTGATTGTCGTCGCCGCCGCCGACGACGAAGGCACGATTCGAACGGCGATTGGCAAAAACCTCACAGGGTCCCAAATGTATTCGCCTAAGACGGCACGGAAGCGAAAGTCATCTTCTTTTTCTCCTCCGTCGATATAGGGACCCTCCCCCCGTCCCGAAAGCTTTCTACACCTAACGTGATTTTGCACAGCCTCCATGCAGGATCGGAGGAAAATTAAGCTTTTTGCACCTCACCTGGTTTTTCACTGCCTCCGTGATCGGCATAGTGATGTCATCATGACGTCACAAAAATGGCGAACTATGACGTCGTGATGACGTCATCATATGATGAATGTTATACATCACTCGTGTTGATGCCGACGCCGCGGTACGCCGACGACACCGATGGTCGATTTTCGCGTTTGATGAGGCATCTAAGGCTTTCGCTTTAATAAATTTTCATGACTGAAATTTTAGGACAGACGCCTTCAGTCGTCTTCAGGACAGTCGTCTTCAGGCGTACATGGCGAAACATTCCTTCCGATGAGAGTTTCACCGGAAGGAATGAAATGACGAAGTATATTTGTCATATATGAAGCGCTCTTGTCGAGATCATAGGTCATATCTAATTTGATAAGAGTGATTTATAAGGCGAGTGTACTTTTTCAGTTCTGGAATGCCTCACATAGAATAAAAAAACGCCGCCAATAGCTAGGTTTCTTTCCCAGCGCAGTGGCGAAAAAAAAAAAAAAATAGAGCGGTTTCCTTAGCAATCGCCACAAGTTTGACGTGTGAGGCCTCATGAGCTGAATCTGCATGCGGATATGTCGTTTCCAAGCTCCAAGGTCACCACATAGCATGGAGTGACCCGCTTCCAACATTCATTACATGTGCGTTAGCGTCACAAACTGAACACTTCCCAAAACGCCACGAGGCTTCCGAGGTCACCTAGCTGCGCCATTACGTTAAGGGAGCCATAGCTGAAACTTTCATCCCACGAAACTTCTTGGTAGCTCGTCAACAGAACAAAAAAAAAAAAGCGTCAACAACCTTTATTCTCTTTCATACATTAATTCATCTGTAACGATGATCATCCTACGTGACAGAGGTACGGACGGACACACACAAAGTCTGCTAGCTGAGTCATCATAGCACTGCTTACGCATTCTAAAGCCCTCTCTAAGAGAAGATGTAAAGCCCGCATGGAGGAGTATTGTACACATCGGGAAAATTTATATACTTTGCGAAACCTTTAAAACCAAACTGGCATTTCGGTGACCGGGGGGGTGCGGCTGCTGTGGCGCCGTTCCAGAGGTAGACGAACGTTGGAAAGAAGATGAAAGACGCCGTGGCGATGCCGCTCGAAGAGAGCGTTCGAGTGAAAGCTGCAACCAAGGAGCTCGGTTTAAACAATATACAAATTACAATAAAACGCTTACGGATAAGTTAGACAAGCCTCAAAGGAGAACTTGCGTGAGTACTGCATTCATTCGTTCAATTTATTCATTCATTCGTTACTGTGGCTATCAGGGCTTGCCGTGGTTGAACCTGTCCCTTGCTTGGTGAGGAATTTGTAACTGATGCTTAAACAACACCATTCTAAGTGTTTTATTCATATTGTAGTCATTTGTCTAAAGGATAAAATGGAAAGTTAATTTCCTTTGCGCAGAGCTTCCTAAAGTAAAGGTATCCCGATAGCCAGCTGAACTCTGCAGTGAAACCAGATCGAGCACGGAGGCCTTTCAGGATGACATATGCTAGGAGTGCCTTTATAGAATTGGCTCCATAGACGTGATGTTCAAGGACTGCGAGCTCGTCGTTAGGGGCAGCTTTCTCATAGTCTGCTACATAGAAATGCAAGAGCATTGCTTCGCTCATTGTGCGACCTTGCGACCTCGCTGTCGCCACAAAGCCGTGGCAGAAACGCGGAACATAAATTACACATAATCTCCTCCTACGGGCAACCATGGTGAGATGCGAACGCATCGAGTTTTCGTTTCTCTTATGTGACTTATGAGACGGTGGTTGTCGAGGCGTCTGAATTACCGCTTGCCGACGCTGACGTTTACGTTCGGCTTAGCCTTCCTCTGCTCCGCGGCGGTGGCGCTGCCGCTGCAACTAGCGCCGACGTTGACGCTGTTCATGGCGTTTCGCTCACCGTTGCGCAGATAGAGAATGACGGAAGCACAGCGAACGCGCGCTTTCGCAGCCTCGCAGCTTCGAGATTCGCTTGCCGGCGTTGCCATTTACGTTATGCGAGTGCGCGCCGCATTATATACGAGTGCACAACTCTGGCGGAGAGAGAGAGAAACGGGAGAGGAGAAACGAAGCGGAGGCAGCGCTCACGCCACCTCCTCCACCCCACCTCCTCGCGCTCACGAGAGGAGAGGGGGAGAGTTGGCGCATGCGCAGTATAGGTGCGGACGCCGCAGAACTTACACCACCCCGAGCATAAGATGCTTTCGCATCTAAAAAATGTGCGAGCATATAACCCTTAGCGAGCCTTTTTATGACTGCATGTGGTGTAATTATCTTAAGTAAATATGACCAAGAAGGTGAGCATGTTCGTTACACAGTGTGGAAGTCAAGCGTATACAGACGTTTGATTCGATGGACTGAGACACAGAGAGAATTAACTTTAATGAAAGAATGCAGTAGGTGGATTACAAAGATTCAGGTAGGAAAAATGTGAAATGTTCCCAACGTTTTCTTTTGTTCCGCGCCCGGGAATGAAAATGGGCAAAAGAGATTACCTATAACTCCGAGCACAGAGCAGTTCGTATTTAATATATTTCTCTCTCTCTCTAATCCCATGATGTGCCAGGGATTAGTCGAATCTGTTGCAGCTATACTGACAGGTCTTCAAACTACCGGAATATGCAGTTCTGTAGCGTCACAGTTTCAATACCCGACTGCGACATTCGATTGCGACAGCCATCGCTGCCCTCCGCGACTCCTGCTCCCTCTCAGCCTTTTCGTAATAAGTATTGAGATTCAGCCAACTCAACTGGCACTGCAAAAAAGCTAAAGCGTAGTTCCTCTATCATGACTTTTGCCGTCTTCGAAGCACATCACACTATACATTGTGCCACATTTCAACGTATATGCACGCGTGCGCGTAATGCCGTCGAGCCCACGAAGAGACACGCTGGATACGAAATCCAAGTAATCACAGCCAAATGTCTTCATCCTGCGCACGACACATCGCAGTCCTCTCTTTCCTGTACAGGACGTCATCGCCGTACGGTAAAATGTATGTATACTCGCCCTTGTGTGAATTGGGTGCAGTGACAGAGCTGAGACTGCCACTTCGACGACAAAGCAGTGTGCTTGTTCGCTCCATTCCCTCCCGAGTTCGAAACGTTTCGCCCGATTTACCTCTCAAAAGGAACTTCCTGTGTTCCTCGTTCAGAAGATTACGTCTGGAGCAATTCATCGCTGTTGCAACGAGACACATTCACAGGCTAAAGCATTCGGGGCCACATAAGGGAACTTTGCACATCTCCTAGGAGTTACCCCGTACAACGCTGCACGTAACCGTACAGAGCGTGGATGGCAGGCTGTATCCAGCGACACTCGTCCATTCGATTATTCGCGGCGCGGCATTTCACGCGGCGTTTGTCCAGCTAGTCGTGATGATGTCGCATAGGGGAAGCGACGCCACCCGCCGCTTGCTATCCTCTGCACCTATAGACGCTGTTGGAGACGGTACCGACGTTCGTCCCCACCACGCTCGTGTGCAACCCCATGGCGAGCGTCAGGGACGCGCGCTGCTACGTCGACGATGCGCGGGCGTCGGTCAGCGCGTGAATCTACGTGCGACGCGTGCAGCTCGTATAGCGTGCGCGCGATTCTTCCTGTCTGGCGACCACGTCAGCATGCGGAAAAAATTACGGGCAACTGCGGAGAGGATAGAAGGTGGGCAGGAAGGGGTTCCGTAAGTCTTTATAAACTTAATTCGGCAGTCACGACAGTCACACACAGCGAACCCGAATCACCTCGAGTGTCGCAGCAATTCCCGTGGGTTACACCAAAAAGTTTCCAAGGTGTACAATGTCGCCGATGCGCAAGCGGAGAGGCGGGACGCATCTCGTCTGGAAAGGCGACTGCGGCAATCGTGCCCGTCTGTCGAAAGTCGCGTAGATAATCCATACGCCTCAGAAGTCATGGCTATTTTCACAGCGTCTCATAAGATAGGGCCTCCACTCTCCCCGCACAATAGCAAATAGGCGAATATACGTTGGCTGAACTTTCTACTTTAAATAAAGAGCTTTGACTCTCTCCCTCGTTCTCTCTCATAAATTTACAGAAAATCGTACGTGTCCCACGTTTGTGTGATGGAATTTATCGTACATTCTGTCTCAGGATATTACGGAACACGTGAGCCGTAAATGCTTTAAAAAAAAGCAACACAGTGAATGCATTGCACTGCAGCTATCAACCAAAAGTTCCCAAAATCGAAAGGTGCAGTTCTATTACACTCCTTCTGTGGAAGCACGAAAACCAGTTTACGATTCCCGACTGCGCGATAATTCCACCAGACTTGCTTTTCACAGCTCCGCGATTAGTTGGTTGCACATTAACGAGACATCGCGACCACAATGAATGAAGGGAGGTCCCTTACGTTGAACATATCGAAAGCCGTAGGTCTCAAAATTGCATAAGTATAGAGTGGCTCGAGAATGTCGGAAAAGACAGCAATGTCTCGAGTCTGCAGATCCCGAGACACAAGAGGCTCAGTGACGTAAACACATACGGTTGAATGCGTTATCTGCAGTACAAGTATACCTGATCGAAGGCTTCATGCACACGCTTTGTCGCAATGCAGTGAAACCGAACCTACAGGTCAGTTTAATGGCTTGCGAGTAGCTCCACCTGTATACCATTAGGGCAGAAATGCATCCGCGACACTGTCTTCAATCGCGCGCGATGCCTACGCGATATCATGCCGGTTACACTGTAATTGTGGTACCTGAGATCACATATTTTGATCGAGTTTCATTCGAATAGGCTCAGACGTCGTGCGCGTCGAATAAGAGACAAACTCACTTGAATGTCGGCGGCTTAGTTTACTCGCAAGTTGCAGTGAATGGAGTGGACTTACCTGCAAGGAAAGAAATTAAAACAAATTAGCAATCACATTACGCAATATCGCATGAACACACACTTATGCGATCACCAGGAAACCAACATTCTTTAGCAAAAAAGGAATAAAAACATCACTGCCCAAACACCCCGTACAGATCGGTTAACCATTTAACCAGCGAAGCTGAAACGTTAACCACATCGGTTAACCGGTTCACCAGCGATGCTGAAATGTGCGGACCCGGTGTTTATCATTGGGTTAATCTCGAAGGTTCGCTAAAGTCTTTCTCAATTATAGATTACGTCTGTCAATAAATCTTAAGTGAGATTTGCCGCCCGTGTGTTCCCTTCTTCATTTTTAGTGGACCAGTGGTGAGTATAGTGGGTGCTTGCCCAATTTCAGTGGCACACATGCTCTAGGAGTTCTTGTGTACATAGGAAGGATGAATTTGGTTTAGCCTATGCATATACAGTTAATTCGCTATATTAAAAAAGACAAATTGACCTTAATCCACAATGTCCTGCGAATCATCGACAAACATCGCGTTTGTTTAGGCGAAGGTTGCTCACAAATGACTGGAAATCCATAGTAGGGCTGTTTAGCGCGTTCTTAAACTTGCTACGGTGCGCACTGGCTGTTTGCTAACTTATACAACCAGTGGCAGACATAGTTTCAAATAGTTCTAAGCAGCTCCCGCAACGTTCGAAGTATAGCACTCAGGTCACTGGACACATGTTCAAGTATATATGGTCCCGCTACTGCTATCATTACATGATGAAGCAAACAATGGCTGACTAAACGACATCATGTAAGCCAATTAGCTTGCAAGCAAGGGGTTTCACGCTGAATTATTTGCTTCTTGCCACAATGCTACTTCGCCGTACATGATTGCGATGTATCCATTCTTCTTTGTAGCTGAGACTTTGGTTATAATGTCAGACTTAGAGAACACTAAAACGAAGATGCAACCTCAAAGACATTTCTTTGAAAGATAATAACAGAAACGCACCAACAACCACCTCTAGGAGGGGCCAATCCACGGTCGATGGTTACTGATCCGTTTTCTATACAGTCGACGTCAGCGAAATACTCGATTTCACTGCAGGGATTCGCAGCAGCAAACTATTCTAGCCCAGCAGTAAGCACCGTTCTACAGCAGATTGATCGGTTTTACACGTGGACTACACTAAAGTACATTTTTTTAAAGTTCGTAACAGCAGGCACTGCGAACAGCAAAAAGGTTTCGGCACCTACTGCATCGGAGATAACAAACGGGGCAATGCCTGTGGAGCACGCAGCGTGGCGCCTCGGTCGTGTTCCTACATAAAAGCCTCCTTTTCGGTTTCGGCCGAGACTAGAAAAGAGGCACCTCGTTCTGGTTAGGGTGCTCCTACACATCCACGAACCAACAGCAAAGGCACCACGCCTTCGTGCATTCTAAATCAGTGCCAGAAGTGGCTTTCTCGCCAGCTTGCTGTAAGCTTTAAGGCCGGTGTAGAATTTGAGAACACGAACGGGCAGGGCGCGACGTTTTACAAATCGACCGAGAGACCCGAATTCGACTCGGCCGTGGTACAGAAGCCGGGACACGCGTTTGGAGAAAGCATTAATCACTGCTTCACACCGTGGCAGCTCGTTGGGCACCGCGCGGCGAGGCGAAAAGTGCGCGCGCGCGTTTTTCTTTGCTCTCCGAGCGCGCGCATATATTTCAGCCGGGGCCTGTCACGAGAGTATAGGCCTTATGAGAGGACGAACAGAGGAAAAGCGAAAAGGCAAAAATCGAAAAAAAAGAGACGGAAATGTGGTAGAAAAGTGAAAAAAAAAAAACGTGCATCTGTAGAGGTTGAAACCAGCAGAAGATGCAAGTTGCTCAAGAAGCCATTCGTTAACAGGAAAAAAAAAAAATCCTGTTAATGAGGAGTGGGTCAGCTCATGTGCCCACGAACAATCTGTCAACTGTCTTAGAAGCCGCGCACCCACAATCTCCTCACATATATCTTTTCTTCTTGTTTTTTCAATTGGGCGTTCGCTCCTTCTTGCTCCTTCCTTTCAATTTCTTTTTAAGGTAATACCATCTCTTTGGTTGAATATGCATACTTGTTATTTCCCGTAGCCATCAGCGCAAGGATGGGTTGGGTATGCCAGGCTAATGAAAATGTATACGTATTCCCATCGGCGGCGGCGGCGTTCTATGTAAAGGAGTACGCCGACACTTCGGCTTCTCGTTCGCTGCCGCTAATGGATACCGAGGTGCACCCTGAGACTTTGTGAGATTCGGTTTTTCCCGCCTCCTCTGCATGAAGGCCGTTCCATCTTTGTCAGTGTGGGAGCAGTCTCAGGGTGGCTTCGTTTCGCACGGCGTTGTTTCGGTTTCCTCAGTTTATTCCTGTCTTTTTTGTTGTTGTTTTTTGTCACATTTAAGGTCATTCCGTCGCGTCGCCCATCTATTTGCCACGTAACTCACGAAATGACGCCCCGTAGGCGTTGCCATGATCTCCATGCGCGCCACAAAAACAAGAAAAAATTAAACAAAGGACGCATTAACTTCATTCCTGCAAGGTCGCGAAATTTGAAGGGGCCCTCGTACGAGGGAGCTGAACAAATGACTCGTCGCCTTGACATTGTCATTAAAATCTCCGCGCTAATCTCGCGATTCGCGTGTTCTTGTATGACGCGTGCTGGTTACAAGTGCTTTCGAAGGAGCGCAAGCCCATTCGTGAGGCGGCGGTTCGCGCCTCCGAGTGTAAGAATTAAGACCGCGGGGAGTGTATACCGTGGGCAAATTGAAGTGTTTGAAATGAGGCGTGTTTCCAAGTGAACTGACATTCTGAGAGAGTTGTTAGGAGTTGTCGGGTACGCGCCCATTACCACACAGCGCGAAACTACGCACAGGAAACACATACACACATACAGTGAATGTGCGTTTTATGTCCTGGACCCTATGCGCGCTGTTCTGCCGCGAGTCGTTAGGGGAGTCGTTTCATTTACGGCATGCTGAAGAAGAAGAAAAAAAAAAAGATGCCAGTTGCCAAAAGGAAGCAGCTTAGAGAAGTCGCTCTCAATTCGAACATATATTTGGCTAATGATCCTGGAGCGTAATTTTTACTAAACCGTGTCAACTTTTATGGTCGGAAGAAATCTCGCCACAAGTTGGCACAAGTTAGCACTAGACATGTAAATCGATATGTAAATTTTATTCCGGAGTCATCCAGGCAACGTAAATTGTGAAAGTAAATTACAGTACGTCTGTATGCAAAAATAAATAAACATTAAAAATAGAAATAAGAAACACCGCAAACGGCGTTAAGTTTCCCTCACATCGGGGAAACATCGGCGGTGAGGTGTCGCTTTTAAAAATTCACCGTTTAGAATTCTTTTAGCGATCTACATAAATGTGTGATTTTGAAGGCGACAAGATGCATATATTCGAAATAAGCTTGAGAATTTTTAAGATTTCCCGCTTCCGCTCTGTTCTATACTGAAGTTCCACGGCGCAAAAGCTGTCGATGCTATCATCCACATATGGCTCGGTATACACGCACACTGCAGGATGAAACGCGAACCGGCTGGCCAATGAAGGAACTATTTACGGTAGGCGCACGCTTTTAAGGTGTTCCAACGTGCCTCGTTACATATATAGACGCATACCCAAGAGGCCTGGATCGTTGCGAGCGTGTTTATTCCCGCGTGCCACGCCGCAATCGAGGCAATCAGAAGCACAGCTCTGGCGTTTTCGCTATTACGCGAGCGCGATCGACGCGTTACAAATGCACGGCCAACCGTCACAATTTATGGAAAAAAACAAACAAAAGTATGACTCTATATATACGCTGCCTTCTATAAAAGTGAAGGCACGCTTTTTCTGGAGTGGCGATCGCTAATTGCCGATTATCTCGATCGCTCCACTTTCATTATAGCCAGTGGATAAGCTATATATACATGCTTGCAATGCTGAAGATCGTCAGGGTATATAGGGAGGAGGGAAGCGTAAATTGCCCGCACCTACACGGTGACTCAGGACTGCCTCCAAGACGATTTGCCGGCCCTCTCTGTACGCGAGCAACATTGGGACTCATTAAAAGAAGCGCTAATGAAATGGCGGGAGATTGCTAACGCTGAAAACGAAGCGGCGTGCAGTTCGCGTTCGACACCTAAATGCGCGCCCCACACGAAATTAAAGCGATGTGGACGCGCGTCACCGAAACCAATTTCTTATGTGCGGTTTCGAACTATCATTATGAGATAAGTTCTGCCAAGACTGTGCGAGTAACGCGTGATCTTGTTTATTGGTCGGCGAGCTATTGCAATCAGGCCGCTAACTGTTATAGAAAAATCACGATTCCCGTAAATCAAAAGGATCTCGAGGCCTACTGTGGAAGTAATTGTAATGAGGCTCGAGAAAACGATCTAGGGACGAATTATAGGTTGAAACATTGCGTTCATAGGACAATGTAAAACCAGTTAAGCGCTACACACGAAAAGAAGCTTACCATTGAGAAACGTGTCAGAAAAAATGCGTTCGCACGAATAGCAAATGAAACTTTCGGATATAATTATTTCATAGAAGTACAGGCAGAACGTAGCACCAATTTCTGGCAGAGAAAAACAAAAAGTGCCAAACATGCAAAAAATTATGCAGCCACACGCTTGTTGAAAGCGAATCAGACACGGAAATGTGAAAATGTGAGCGCTTATAATCAAGGGTATGCCGTCAGAATAGCGCGCAGAAAAGATAGATAGATAGATAGATAGATAGATAGATAGATAGATAGATAGATAGATAGATAGATAGATAGATAGATAGATAGATAGATAGATAGATAGATAGATAGATAGATAGATAGATAGATAGATAGATAGATAGATAGATAGATAGATAGATAGATAGATAGATAGATAGATAGATAGATAGATAGATAGATAGATAGATAGATAGATAGATAGATAGATAGATAGATAGATAGATAGATAGATAGATAGATAGATAGATAGATAGATAGATAGATAGATAGATAGATAGATAGATAGATAGATAGATACGCTCCAAGTCACAGAAGTTCGCTAAGAAATGGTTCGTATTTAAAATAAAAGAGCATGGTACAAACCGTGCATAACATAAACTGCTGAAATCTGCAAGGAGAAGCACTTCATTTTATTGAACAGTGGCACGACGTTCGGGAACAAGAGAAATGAAGCGATGAGTTGGAAAGCTATGTTCATTCGGCAGAAGTCCGCAGAGACATCCGAAATTTGCTCCAGTAGTGGAAGTCTGAGAACTACGACTGCCGACGCCTTCACAATTCGCAAGGCATATTTCGTGCGCCACTGCGGCTAGCACAAGCAGTTCAAGAAACTGTAGCGTGGCAGTACACCTGATGTAACGGAGCATGGCGCGCTTACAGCCGGAATCTCTTGATAACTTGGCTTTTCGCAAAATAACACGTGAAGGAATGAACTGTAAGGTATGCTACAAAAAACTTATTTCATTTTATTTTAATTTATTGCTGCCCTCAAGGCCAAAGGCGTTACAAAGGGGAGTGAGTAACAAAAATAGAAACAAAAGCAAGCAAGAAACGCAACAAACAATAAATAAAGATAAAAGTGCTTCGGCTCTACAGGCCAGGGGTTTCTGACACGCGGCCCGCGTACACCTCGCTTGCGGCCCGCGGCTCGCACATGACTGTCTTCATCGCATAGTTTGTTTTATGTTCTTAATAAGGTATGTTTACGAGCTACCCCTGCTATAGACTGTATATTAGTGATGCAGAACTATCGATGGTACTATCGATACTATCGATAGCTGAGTCACTATCGAACTATCGATGGTAAAGGATACTATCGATAAGTGCTATCGATAGTAAGTACTATCGATAGTTTTAAATCAACAGCGCGAACTCATTGCAGCATAAACTTGGTTCCCCGCGCGCGTGGTACATAGTAGAGCCGGAGGAGCAGGCTGAAGGGCAAGAAAGTTGACATGTTTGCGTTCTTCACCAGAGTGCTTCGCTGACACATGGTCATAAAGTCAGACTATTAAGCTGTTGCGGAAAGGAAGCCGTTACATGGGGTGGAACAGCGCGGCTTCAGTTTTATATTGTATTTGATGATTGCAAAATAATTTCAATGGGGGCGAAATGTAAGAATACCCGTGTACTTAGATTCCCTTGCATGTTAAAGATCCCCAGCTGGCGGCGTGCTCACAATCGTATGAAGGTTATGTCATGTAAAACCCTAGATATTATTCTTAAACTTCTGGGTTGCTACTTACACTGGGAGAAAAACAGGAATCATCGAGGAGGCATTATCTGTAAGGAATTACATAATAGATAGATAGATAGATAGATAGATAGATAGATAGATAGATAGATAGATAGATAGATAGATAGATAGATAGATAGATAGATAGATAGATAGATAGATAGATATATAGATAGATAGATAGATAGATAGATAGATAGATAGATAGATAGATAGATAGATAGATAGATAGATAGATAGATAGATAGATAGATAGATAGATAGATAGATAGATAGATAGATAGATAGATAGATAGATAGATAGATAGATAGATAGATAGATAGATAGATAGATAGATCACTGTGGACCAAATATATACAGCACCGAAATGGCCGGGCAGTGACATGTCTGGCCCAGAGTGCGTCTTAGTGGAAGCCCAGGACATGCAGACGCACCAGCGTCGGTAAACCGGACTACTCGCCTCAAAACTGCGAGCCTTCGCCTCCACGTTCCTCCTCGGCCTCCCATGCATCGCCGCAGAGAAGACCGGGACACAGCAAAAGAAATGCCGATCTTCCAGGCACGCGGCGGGGTGCATACTTCAGAGACCTCCCCCTTCCCCCCTCCACTCGCATTTTGCCCGGCTTTTGAAAACACTGCGCGCTAAGTTCAAGGCTATTGCCGAGGGCATCAGATGTGGGCCGGCCGGGCCGGCCACCATCGCGGGATTCGATAATGCGGAAAGCGAAGATGCCCGGGCGAGAGAGTGGTCGCGGTGATGGCGCACGAACAACCGTGAAGGCGCTGCACGCGGACGTGGTCCGAATGACGCGGGCCTGGCAAAGGCGGAAAGCGTCAGAACGTATAGTTGGGCGAGTTGGTGTGCTTCTTCCATCTTGAACGAAATAAACAGCGCGAAAGACGAGCTGTTTGTCGTTCCTTGCTCGTCCTCGTCTTTCGCGCTGTTTATTTCGTGCTGGAGTTGAAAGCGAGGCGGCGGCATCCTCCAACCACATGCAGCGACAGGTTTTGAGTGCTCTCTTCCGAGAGATCTCGAATGTGCTTTGGTTGGTGCGATGTGTGATAGGCATCCTCGAAACCGCGCGAAATTGTAGGTACTTCGCCGCGGCGCTTATCGATATATGCAGCGCGTGTGCCTCGCTGTCGTTGCGCTTGTGGAACGAGCTCGCGAAGGCGCAGAGTACCAGAAATGTAATTCGTGCGACTGCTCATCTTCGGTTGAACGCTGGAACGGCTGACATATTTACTGTGCTACGAATCGGGCAGAATTGAAGAGATACATATAGATGTCCTGTCTATGTGTGTATGTTTTTCTTTTTCCGCTGTGATGAAGTTGATGCTATGTTTTTCAGACTGAGTAGAATGAAAACCAAGACCGCAGACTGCTTTGTTTCTGAAAGCGATGCTTCGGAAAGCTAGTTTTCGAATCAACTGAGCACACGTAGGCGCTTGTAGGGGATTGAACTCGTGTTGCGGGTCTGTTTAGTTTGTAGATATTCGAAATACTTACAAAACGATATAGAGAAACGTCAGCAATCGACTATTTCGACTGTTTGCTGTTTACTGCGCGTCGTCGTATCCAACGCACTTACTTGCGCACTCACTTGCCTCCTTAAGATGGGGGGTTAACCCGCGTTTTCTCATCGCTTCTGATTGTTTCGCCAGGAACGCTTTGTCAGATATTCACATCTTACTACCTCCTACATGTGCACAGGGCATTCGTAACAGAATTAAATTACGCCTCTCGTCGTGTGGCTAACGTAACGCTCGCAAAATCTGAGCGGTGCTGTCAATACGCACAGTCGGAAGGAATAGCCCGAAAGTAAAACTCTTGCTAGCGCTAGTGTACACGCGATATATTAATTATGCATGGATATAGCCTGCACTGGGAAGCAACAGGCGCGGCAGTAAGAGCGAACCTAATTAGGTTCACTTAAGGCCACTAAGTAACCTAAATCACTTAATTGATGTTAACGACAAGACAGACTGCATATCCGTTGTGTCGGAAAAGCCGGCTACACGAAGTCTTCCGGCATCTTTGATCTCATTAATTAAACCAAATGAAAATTAGGTTAAGCGATTACGTTTATTCCAAAGTCTGTCTCTCCTGTCGGTTTACTAATCATACTTGTTGCTAATTTTCCAGTCCACAACGCTTGGTTTCTCCCATCGAACCAGCCTAATCGATTACCCTCAGACTGACGCACGCAGCGCCCAAGTGCGTCACCTTCCTTTCCTATTGCTAATTCGCTTGTCCTGCCCGCAGGCCACACATCCAGCGCTTTCATAACGCACTAACCAGACCGACTCAGCACCTGCAGCTTCGAGAACGTCTGCTACGGGGTAATTTGCGGATGGATAACCCAGCGCACGGTGGGCAGGAGCCGACGTACAACGTCCTCATAGAAAGAACAAGGTTAGTGGCGGCAGCACACGTAGAGTTTTTTGTCTCGGTCGATCACTCTTCATCGCCCATCCTTCTTCGAGGGTCCGCGGAACTTTCACGATGCAATGGACAAGACACGCGCGCAGAATGCAATCTTCTGCCGGAAGAAACTGTAATACGCTCGGGGGGGACGTAGCGGCGGATGAAAGGGGTACGCAGAGGGCGCCAGGAGCCGGCCAGTTTCATACATATACAGTGCAGTCTCTCCTTAGACAGCGCAATTTTCGCAGGGCGAGGTCCCTGCACTGATCCTTCTCACCCTTTTACTCGCTCCCCACCTCCATTTTACCTATATATTGTGCTCGTCCAGCGTCACTCTTATTTGTCTAATCCTGCCTGTAATTCTCGACTACAGCCTCCGAAATGCGGGCGCGTGCAGAGATATATAGCGAGAGCGAGTGACGTGTTCTAATGGTGGGGAATGATGAGCGTGCAGAGGCGCCAGTCCCGAACAAGAGTGTAACGACCCTGCGCCAACAAACGCGAATATCCAATGACAAGCGGAGCGCCATCTGTAGCTATGATATATTAGTCTCGCTTGCTCTGTCATGTCATAAACATATAGAAGGCGTTCTGTGGAAAGGGGGTTGGGAAAGGGTTGCGAAGAGACACGATGCTCCGCAAGGGGTGATGTGACCTCCCTGTTCATTTCTCTTTCTATACGTGGGAAAGTGCGCTCAAGCACGCAAAGCCGTTCCTACGGAATCAGTGCCGTCTGACGGCATGCGTGATAAACTAAGTGAAAAGTACAGGCTTCAGCGAATTAGTCGGCACCGTATGATATCGCAGAAGTTTTCTCTCAGCCTTGGGCTTCAAATGACGATCGGAATCGCACAAGTAAAGCCATATTTTAAAACCAAGCGCTACGTTCAGGTTTAGGTATTGAACTTACTATGTGAAAGTATACAGAAACCGTGCTGACGTGACCGTGCTGATGATAACTTGATGTACCCATCCCGAACCTCATGTTAGGTGTTTATAGCATTTGCTTCAGTAACCTTGGCGCTTGAATGTCTTCTGTCCCATTTGACCTACCGTTCTCATTTGACTATCATGATTAGCAGGTCGCAAAAATGTTTATCCTGGCAGCAGGTGACTATTATGTGGTGCACTTGTAACCTATAAGGCAGAAGACAAAGATACGTATTGATAGCTTGCACGTGACGTGATGGACGCACAACATGGCTCCAACGCGGTGGCTTAGATGACGTCAAGGCAGTGTAATCACGCGGCGATTAACCCGCTTCAGTGTGATAACGACGTCGCTAGAACGTTGTTGGGACTCTGTAGATGAATAACGAAGGAACCAGCATGTGATGTACTGATGACACTAACGTGACATCGCAAAGTTCGCGTCCCGCCATGTTGGTGCTCCAACATGGCTGCTTCAGTGACGTCAGTGCACACCGTCTATTACACAACAGCTCACTTTATCCCATTACGTTGTGAGGCGCTCGGATAACATGGGCTCTCTTCAGCGCGAATAGGCTGTACTCCAAGGACAACAAAAATGAACACGACGTCGTATACGACGTCGTGTTCATTTCTGTTGTCCTTGGACTTGCATCTTTCTGCCATGCGCCTATAGGCGCGTGGCAGAAAGATGTAAGTTTGAGGCGCAAATACTATATTTCCTCGCAGGGCGGCAGCAACTCGTGGGAGAAACGAAGCATCGTTAAGTAACAATGACGCTCTGTCGACTGCATAAGCGAGTACGCATGCGCAGCACGCTGGTTCTTACCTAATTACCTAATGAGAGACCTCAGCGCTGACCGGGCCAGGAATGGGTGTATCCCAACACGCGCGCAGGGTGCACACCACACAAAGGGGACCGCGCGCTGCGAAACGCGCACTCAAGCAGGCGCACGCCGGTGCGGAGCGGAGCAAGGACGCCCATTACACGAATCGGTTTCACCTTTTCGTCTATCGAGTGGCGCGATATAAGGCGCATAAGGAGATATAAGGCCGTCGTGCTACCGGACGAAATCGAGTCTTGAGCCGGCTTCCTTATTATACCGTGTTTACACGAGTGTAGTTGACGGTCAAATCACGTGAGCGAAATGAGAAGCCAGGCGTGGGTACGCGTTGTGGTGGGAAAGGGGTACAGTGTAGGCGCAGTGCAATGAGGGAGGCAATTAACAGTAACATCCGGGGTTTTACGTGCAGAAAGCACGATATGATTATGAGGCACGTCATTGTGGAGGGCTCCGAAAATTTCGACCATCTGGTGTTCTTGCCCCAAATGCGGCCATGAATCATGTTCTTTCGACCACGTGCTCTGGCTGTGCCCAACCCTTACTGCCTCTCCACCCTCCACGAAGGAGCAAGGGGAGAGATCCCTGAAGAGCAGCGATCTCTACACCCAACTCCAGGCCGTCCAGAGGACCCACGACACCGCGATCGACGAAAATTCGACTTCCAGTCCCATCGTGGGCGGAGCCACCAACTTGATCTGGGGGCCTCCGGCTCCCCAGATTAGAGTTCCTCAGGACTCCAATAAAGTTCTTGTCATGTCATGTCATGTCATGTCATGTCTAGTGTTCTTTGACGTGCACAGACATCGCACAGTACACCGGCCTCTAGCATTTGAGGGAGGCAATTAAACAGCCTTATTTACTGCATCTGTATCAATATTGAAGTCAATCTGGGCAACGAACTGTGCTTTAATAAAATTTTGTGAGCACAAATCTATACGAGAATACTCTGGACAGGCGCGGAATAGATGCTAGAACACTGAATCGTTGAATAATGATAAAATATTGAAGCATTGAATGATGCGGCGCTAACAGCCAATCGATTTGTGGTATTTTTGAGAAAGCCTAAGGCTTCAGAGATCATACCCCCCACCCCTTTCTTTTCACAGTCCCAAAGTGCTTGAGCATGGTGTCTGTAACCCCCCTCTTTTAGCGAGGGTGGAATGAGTGATATATGTTAGGCTATAGAACAAGTTGCACCGGACAACTCTCTTCAAAGTGTATAGCCTTGCTCTCGGAAGCCGCAGGCTATGCACGGTTGCATAAAAGAAAACCCATAAAAATAGCGCATACAAATTAATTAAGCCACGGGTTATGACGAATTAGTGCAGGCCGCAACACGCTCGAGTATTGCAATTATTGATTTCCTTGCTAGTTTCATGTTTGGAGCTATTAGAGTTAATCATTAAATCTATACTCCGGTGGCATTGCACTCGCGAAAACACGGTACTTTCCTGCACCTTACTTCTGTGCCGTGGATCGACGGCGGCGGGGCAGCAGGGCGTCGCAAGGATTACGCAGTTCGGCGTGCGTTCTGCGTGTCTATACGCGCAGGCTCACCCATTGTATTAATGAGATTAATAGCGCACGAGTCCGATGCCTCACGGCGCAATAAGGAGATCGCCGATAAGCATGTAGGCCCTGTGCACGGTGTTAGAATGGCCCTGTGTATGCGTGTGTCGATGTGCCGCCGCCGCCGCCCTGAGAAACAAAGCTCGCTGTTCTGATCGACGCGACTTCGATAAAACGTAGGTATGCACACACAGCCACCGAACGCGTCTTTAAAGTCGAGACAGCGCTGCTGTCGTTTCGTGAGAAAAGCACGGCGCCACCGACTAGACTTCGCTTGCGTCATACGCTGTTAAAGATTCAAGCCGATTCTCCAGACACGCTTTCTTCTTCTTCTTCTTCTTTTTTTAAGTGAATGGACGATTCTTAACTTGATATATCTTTCTTCCATATCTCGAGCGCCAGTAATAAATTAGTCCCTGTGTTCTTGCGCGACAGATTAAAGCGATACGGGTAGCTAGCTCGAAGGGTGTGCCGCGGTATGCGCTTGCTCAATACATCGCGCCATACAATGTCGCAGGCATGCTTGTATACGCTTTTATATGTGGCGGGTACAGCTATTTAAGTCAAGCAAACCGTGGCGCTAACCTAATTATAGCTTGCTCGGCGTCACCCTTTTGTGGTACTGTTTTACATTGAAGCAGAGCGGATCAACAGATGGCCAAGTTGATTCAACGACTCCGAGAAACTGAAACGTCGTGTTGGAAACTTTTCAGCATATAAGCTTAATTTGTATTGATCAGTGCGTAGTTACCGATCTATAGAACTTGGCAATTGATCGACAATTGCATTGGTGTCCTTTTGAAGCCGCACTTGAGGTGAAACTGTGAAATCACTGGTCATCATCATTATATTCCTCTTCGATTTCATCGTGAAGTTAAGGTAACTATGCAACATTTGCAACCAAATGAAACCAGCAGAAAATTAAGCCAAGGAAAGCATAGGGGACATTAGTGTTGATTTTAATTGAAGTGTAGTAATTGCGAGATAGACTGAAATGAATTAAAGAGGACGAAAAACACCACTTCCATCGGTGGGGCCCGAACTCACAGACTTTGAATTACGCGTCCGATGCTCTATACCAATTGAGGTACGACGGAAGGCGCTTCTTTGTTGACTTTTCTGGCTATTTCTGCGAATTTAATCTCTGGGAGTGTTAGATAGCACCACTGGTAGCCAAGGCGGCGAGTGTGGAACACTCTTTTTTGCCAGAGGGCGTTCCGGTCACGCGGCACGCGATCTTTGCACGAAGGGGCAGCTGACCAGTAAACCCTCGCATGCTACCTAGGGCATCGAGTCTGCCGGGACGAGACTTTCTCTCGGACATTTACGTCATCTAAAATGAGGTAATTATGGAAAACTTAAGGCTAACATTTAAACCACCATTTGAACTTCAGGAACTCTCAAACTCACAATGTCGCCATCGTCATAGTCTCAGCCATATAGGCATTAGCGGCTACCGCTATGTTCTGTTTTCAGTTTTCTTTTCTTTTTTCTCTGTCTCTCTTTGCAGGTATCTATCTACGTTGCGTCAAGTGGATTGGTTTGACCAGGGCGGGGTGTCATTCTGTGTCAACTCCATCAGACGACTCATGCTTCGACGGCAGTGTATGTACACGAAGGCTGTAACTATGCAGGCTGCCCCACATCTAATATCTAGTATGAGGTGGCTATACACAGGTCCCCCCCCCCCCTCCCACCTTAAACACACACATAAGACAAACAAGCACTGAAGGTCTCGGTATAATCCGGGTCGCACCGCGATATTTAATTTCGCCGCGTAAGTGCCGGCACGCGCGTCGACCATTGCTAGTGTCGAAATAATAACCTTGCGCGCGCGCCCATCGAGCAATCGCGCGCAACCTCCAGATTAATGAGAGCACCAGCGAGCGAGACGGCTGACGTTTCTCCGAACGCTTCTGTACAGCTCGAAAAAGGGGTACACGGTAATGCCCGCAGCTATTCCTTTTCTTTCTTTCTTTCTTTCTTTCTTTCTTTCTTTCTTTCTTTCTTTCTTTCTTTCTTTCTTTCTTTCTTTCTTTCTTTCTTTCTTTCTTTCTTTCTTTCTTTCTTTCTTTCTTTCTTTCTTTCCGTGCGGTATACATACTAAAAAGAAATAAATAAATAAAATAGGCCGCTCTATCTGCATTTATATGGGTTCGGCCAAAATTTTGCGCCCTGATTTCATGCTCGCCGAGAAAAAGTACTCGACGTAAACGCGTGAGGTGTTCGTGCCCGAGGACTTCGATCACGCGTCAGATCAAAACCTGCGGGCACGCGTGCTGCCATACATTATATACTAACGAGCCCGCAGGTGCGAACAGAAAAAGGCCACGGTGAGGTTTTCCTTCGGGTGCGCACGCGCGCGACTATGCACACAAGATAAATGCGCATGCTCACACGCGCACACACACACACTCACTAATAATGACATACACTAACGAGGCACGTATGCCCCATGCACGAACACACGAAGAAGTATGTGTAAATACACGTACCGGACTCGGTGAAGTAAACATGAGTGCGTGAATAATCTGGTACAATTATCTCGAGCAAAGTGTAGCCTAGAGACCATCACGACAACTAAGCCTTGCGAGATCGTGAATGATAAGCTTTTGGCGGTTGCCGACGCAGTTCTACAAAGCGCCGACGCGCGCGGACAAGAGTGAGTTATTAGATTAACTACATTAACTCATGCAAATATACGAAGTTAAGGCAGTCGAGCGTGAAGTGTAGATAAGCATTACGGCTGTTCTTTAAGGGCGCGTGGTTGGGAACCTCGAAGGAAAGAAACGGGCACTGCTCTTCGCAAATTAATGACTGAGCGCTGAAATTTCAGGTGTCGGCACAAAATGGCGCATAAACTTAGAGGCGCAGGAGAAAAATGCGAAAAAATCACGTGATCCCTTGTGCAGCCGCCTAAGACGACTCGAAAGATATATCTTCTACTTCGTCGTCTTCTTTGTCGATCGTGATGATCCTCCTTCCTAATATAACCCCTCCTCCCTCCACCTCACCCCTCAGAGGTTTCTGCACCTAACGTAGTTTTGGACTGCCTCCAAGATCGGAGGCGTCGCAACTTTCTGCAGCTCACACGATTTTGCAGCGCTGCCTCCACGATCTGCCCACGTGGAGTAATAACGGCGGAGTTATTACTCCACGTTATTACTCACGTTTGACCAAGCGACTATGTCGTGTGATGATATCACCAGGTGACGTCATGATGACGTCATCACAACACGACTTTTTTTTTTTTCATCACTTAGTGTTGACGCCGACGCCGCCACCACCGCCGACGGTCATTTTTCGTGTTTGATGAGGCGTCTAAGGCTTTCCCCTTAAAATGAAGTCGTCGTTCTCTGCTGCCAATGGCCAAATGAATGCAGGCATAGAGAAACGGCCGTACTATGTCTGACCGCGTCTGACCTTTGATGTACAGCCGCTTGCATAACGCCATAAAAAACCAAAAACAAAACCGAAAAACAATCAGATGCCTTTCGAGTCGCTTGACAGATCGAGCCGCGTAACAGTACAAGGCCGACGAAGAGTCGGGCACATTCCTAAGAGGCTCTTTGGAATGCATCGGATCGGTATTTCGGGGAGTTTGGAAACATGCATCAAGCTCCTCCCTCGAAAGAAAGGGTCACATCCGCTTTCAGCTAGCACCACCCTTGTTTACCGCGTTGTCCCTCCGGTGCTCGACGAACGCGCGAGCATGTCTCCACAGCAGCAGGAAGCCGCGGCGACCGTGTTCGTGAAGAGCCAAGATTTATGAATGTCTTAAGCTTGCCTCAATTCCGAAGAATTTGTGAAAAAAAAGTGAAAAGAGGAAACTGAACAAGACAAATGTCCTTTCTTTAACGAGCTTTGATGCGACGCGGAGAAAAAAGGGGTGAGGAAGTGTATGTTTCTTTCCGCCGGAGAAAAGCGACGGTCTGAGCGGTCTCGTCTGAGTTTGTCCTGAGAAAAAGCGTGCAGTATTCAGCAACCTATACAGACGGCACCGCTCAAGTTATGTGTCGGAATTAGCATGTCTGATTGCGCCCGTAGACGTTCGACTTTCAGTCAGCGCCAACCACATAATTTTTCCGATGTCGCTTTTTAAAACTTCAGGCAAGACCTTGTGAATGTAGCCAACTCGCAGAGAAAGTGTAATTTGTGTATCAGATAAACGGCGGGATGGTGGACTGACAGAACGGGTGACAAGTGGTGAAGTCAAACAATGTATGTCAGAGCTAGCCGTAGGAAGAGACAACAAAGAAAGCAGTGATGTGACTACAGTATTTGCCCATGTAGTACTGTAAGATAGGTGTGCCTTCGCGCCCGGCAGCCCGGATCGAGACGCTCAGGTTTCCGGTCCTCCATAGTTCTATATTAAATGATAAAAACCTGGGAACCTAGACTACGAGAAACCCAGCTCTTCAATCGTCATCACTAAAACCACCATCGACATCGAGAAAGCGCCGGCGCAGCGCGTAGTAAGGAAACTTAAAAGTGGTCAACTTTTTGTCAATTAGAATTAATATTCAGCACAAGCTGGAGCCCTATAACGTGTCCCTGGTTATAGCGGTTATACTGCCCCAGCAGACCCTCTTTGCCTGTACATAGGTCAAGCTGTTACGATCAAAATTTATCAGGATAGCTGGATTTCTTGCGCATAACAGATCATGATCGAAAAGAAGCGCAGAGCTACTTCTCAATGACGTCAGTTTAAGCCGACGGGGCCGTGTTTGCTGCAATGCGGCCGATGCGGTCGACGAGAACAAACACGTTGATGAACATGATGATAACGCGACGCGAAAGTAAGCCGAGTGCCGGCTCGGTAAATTGCGATATGTACCGAAAAAACACGTACGTATAGGTACGCAGAAATGGAGTCCTAGGTTCTGCCGCACTGCACGGTATTAGCGAACAAGAATGCGCGTAGAAGGAGTTAACTTGCGAGCGAGCCCAGCGCCGCGTGGCGGGAAACCCGGCGGCAAAGCCGACGCGGCGGGGAGCGCGAAGACGTCTGAAGGGATGCCACAACACGAGTATATATCACTGCGCTGCAGTCGGTGAAGCGCATTCCGCATGCGTGTCACAGAGAAACCGAGTGGCCTGCATCTGCCGCGTAACCCAACGACCTGCACCCACTCACTAAGCAACAAGGATAAAATTATGGAGCGAAAGAAGACAGCTGAAGTATAGGGGCCGCCTTATTGGTGACATTGGGTATAATGCTATGCCCGACAACATGGGTGACTTTCTGAGGTCGTGGTGTACCTCTCATGAGTGAACACGTAGAAAAAGAAAAAAAGAAAGAAAGAAAGAAAGTAGCACAGTGAGTTATAGACACATAAGGCAGGCGAAACAGGTTAAGCGGTACTCTTAGCACTAATGTAATCTTCTCACTGGTCTAAAAGGCGTGCGTGATGAATGGCTTTTCCAGCTTGTCGCGTATGAACTTAATCTTTCAGAATTCGAGTGCTGTTACAGTTGCGGTAGTTGAAGCAGAAAAAAATGAACAAAGTGACAGAGAGCTTAAGGTTTACAATCTGTCAGTGAATGCATTTCATTTGTCTCTTTTCTTTTGTTTCTTTGCATAGAAATGTTGCTCTTTCGCTGAGCAGCCATCGTCATCGAATTCCCCCTTGTCTGAGAACTTTCGATAAGAGGGTAATGAAGTAGCAATGGGAGGCGAATGAGCCGCCAGGTGTTCAGATTAATTTAGAAAGCGGTATGCTATATTTGCTATTTAGATGGATGTGGCTCCCTACTATCAAGCTCGGCTTTGAAAAAGACTTGCAGTATAAGCAGTATGACCTTGCAAGGTTGATTGCCTTTGATTTTCGTGCTAATCACACGCTCTGATTGTATGAAGCGATTGTCTACAAAGAGCTGTCATTTGTCCTGACGCGAAGCCTCAGAAGTCACACCAAACGAAGCTCTGTTTACGAGATGATTTAGCGTAGTTAAGCGTGCAAAAAAAAAAAAAAAGCTTAGCCGATGAGGAACGCTACTGTAAACCCCACCTCCCTACTTTCCTGTCGTGCGGTGAAAGCTATGAGATGCGTCGAGCAACCAGAGCAGAACCGGAAGCGTCCCCTTGATTTCTGCTGATGACCGTACCATGTGCGACGCTGACTGAATGCAACCTTCTTAGCAGGATCATTAGCGCACAATAAGCGAGGCCGTCTTCATTTCTCTAAAACGAATAGGCGGCTATCCCTGCTTTTTTTGACTGACACTTCACTGCAGTGCATGGGTCTGGTGCAGGGGCGCCCTCTCTGCGTAATCTCCTCATATTCAGGACGTTTACCTGAAGAGGAGGGCAGATATCAGACTCTCTGGAACAAAATACAAACAACTTAGAATCCTTCTACACAGGCTCGTCAAATTCGATTGATAGAGCAGAATGTCCGGCGTGCGCCGTAACGTGCTTGCATCTGTATCATCACGATGAGTGATACACCTCAAGTTCGCTAGGAGAGTCAGCCGTAAAGTGCGCGAGCGAAAACGCCGAAACATATGCATTTGCTAGGGCTAAGACTGGGGCGTTTCCTCGCATATTTCAAGGACGAGATATCTGACACGGCCCGAAAGGCTGGCGGAGAGCGCGGCAAAACTCGTAAAGCTTGCCGTCTCTTCGCTTATCCGCAATGAAATGCGAAGGCGTGCGGCGTTTGACGGGAGCCATTCTTAACGCCATGTATACATACTGACTCGCGTATACACACCACCAAACATGGACGGCCGTTCGCGCAGCACGTGCTTGCGCCACACGCCCTGACGTTATCATTTCACTCTTCCTTCCCGTCACGCGAAATGCGCGAGCACCACGTGCGGACCCATGAATCGCCTCGGATACGCTGCGTAGGCGGCGAGATAGAGGCGCGGTGGGTGAGTTTGACACCAGCTGACATGCTAATGCCTCCGCATGCCGGTCGCCAGTATGTCGAAAGAATTTGCATATGCAGGGAGAGAGAGAGAGAGAGAGAGAGTCAACACTCTGAATGCTGCATCTCATTTGTTTTCTCTTGCCGTTTAGCAGCAGAACTGTTAAAAGTTTTCGTTCCGGCCGTTCACGTCACCAGAAAACTATCATCATCATGAACGGCCTTTACCTTAAATGGCATCTCGCGTCGCCTACCGCTTAGCCATGCTAATTAGGACCGTGCTAATTAAGACCCTGCTCATTCGGACCGTATTAATTAAGATCATGTTAATTAGGTGCATGCAAGTTAGGACCGTGCTAATTAAGACCTTGCTAATACTCGAGGTCGGTCACAAGCTCCGCTGTTAGTCCAGCCTTGCACCCCTAGTTCAAGCTGCCCACATTTTCTTCGTAAAAAAATGTCTTTTGTGCCCTGTACTTGGATCCCGTTCATAAATGTGGCTGCAGTACACGGAAATAAATAAATGCACAAAATATTGCTCAACTGCATGCAGGCGACATTTTCAGGTCGTTAAGAAAGACATTGCTATTGAGAGTGTGTGAGAGAGAGAGAGAGCAGTACACATCAATTTACAAAACTTGGGAACGGTGTTCACCGACATATACTACATCTGTCGACTGCTTGCTAACATGCTTGGTGTCGCAGCGAACATAAATACGATGATCAAGCAGATGCCCCAACTTCGTACGGATAACTGATGGTCGAAAGCGGCACGAGCATAAAAACACGTTAAGTTCTTCAGACGCGAATTTTCGCACGGGTTTTTCATGCGGGGTGTCTGTAAATTTTTCTGTTTGGGCGTAAGCTGTTAGAAACATCGCTTTCCGTATATGTCCGGCTGTGCTCACGACGAAGGTTCAATATGCTATATCCTCAATGTGAGTGATATTAAGTGCTTTGGCGGACTTAGACTCATTCTTGAAGTCTGGTTAAGCTGAATGGAAAATTACAGAACGCCCGTACGACTCCCTGAAGCGAAGACTACAGGTATGATGACATGAATTATTCGCATCATCTCTCTTTATAGGTTAATATGACACACACACACACACACACACACACACACACACACACACACACACACACACACACACACACACACACACACACACACACACACACACACACACACACACACACCACACACACACACACACACACACACACACACACACACACACACACACACACACACACACACACACACACACACACACACACACACACACACACAGGGAAGCAAACTTACGCGCATTCAAACGCAATCCATGCATGCATATAAACAGGCAAGTGCAACAGCATAACACTGACCCGTAATGTTTTGATGTCAAGTACTCGCCTCTACCACGCAACTGTTGAGCATCTGTCAAGGAGAGCATGCCATTGGAGAAAGGCCGGTGGTTTCGTAATTACACTACGTAAGCCGCATGCTACGCACTAATCCGTCACGGAGACCAAGTTGCCACGCTTTGCAGGGAAACAAAGCGCTGGAGAAAGAGGGCTTGACCAAAATAAATACGAAACAAGTCGAGTCACCAGTAAAACAGGCGTGCGAATTCTTTTTACTCAACGGAAATAAAAACACACTGCGAAACTTGAGGAAACCTTCGAAGGCAACAAGCAAAGGGACCGCGAATCCATCCTGTATTCCGCCATGACGTCATTGTAGCGGGCAGAGGGAAACAAAAGGCCGGCGTCCTCCGCATGATGCGGTAGTGCGAAAAAACGTGATCGACGAACCCTTGATTTTCTTCTTGTTCGCTTTGCTGCGTATGTCATGTTTTCTTTATCTTTATTTTTTTTATCTCTCACGGCTTGTATACAGCATCTCACCATGGCTCAATCGCGCATGCGTGAATCTTGAAGCTCGCACACACTTCGACAGCCTCAGGCAGCAACACACTAACTCCGCCAAGGCAGCCAGCGAGATTGCGCATAAAACAGGAGAAAGAAAACGGAGGGTCGAAATAAAAATAGACCGACGCAAAAGCCCCGTGGTCCAGCGGGCACGTAACGTTCCAGTCGCTGTGAGCACGCGCCTGCGCAGCACAGTGGTTTGACCTTACCCCCGTGCGCGGCAGCGGCGGCCCTAATTGCATTTTCCGGAACGTGGCGGGCAATACACATGACGAAATAGAAAATAAGAGGTAGGTACAGTGAGACGCGCATATGTACACGAGACCTTTCCTCCCATAACACTTTCTTTCATTCTTATTTTCCACTCATACACATCGCAGCTTTGATTACAGGAAGCGGAATGAATTTTTACCCGAATGTAAGTGCCTACGAACGCTGGACGGCTGCCAAAATACTCCGCTTATCAGAAGCCAAGTTAGCGAGTGAGCTAAGAAAAATTCGATGTAACGACAATTCGATGTAACCGCGATTGGACGCGTACCGTTCCGGACTTCCCGCTCTATAGGGAGCACAACACACGACTCACTGCTTCCAGCCTGTAGACGTATACATTCATGAAGTCGTCATCTTTTCATACTCGATCAAAGCCTGGACTAGGTAGGGTATATTAAAAAAAAAAAGTGTTGAGCGACATGAGAATATTACAGGTGACAACATGGAACAAAACGAAATGATCATAAACTGAAGACAAAAGTGCAATGATGGGGGGATGGGGTGTCGAGCCAACACTCTGAGAAGACGTGGGACATTTTTTTTTTTAAATGTGCGCGTGCTGTCGCTTCAGAAGTGCGTTTTTAGTGCTTGCACAACAAACCCGATGTCAAGAGATTACTTGGTTGCTATTGTACCGGATAACTTTCAGCACATTTTTCTCGTACAGCGGCGTTGCTTCTGCTGAGGTAAGGGCGGTGATAATAATGATATATTTCGCAACTTTTCTTGAGAGTTATGGTCCTTGAATTTGGTTCGACGGTCTTCTGATGTTCTGCGTTCCTTGTCAAGCCACTTGATGATGATTCTGATATTCCCGGATGATGTTAAAGTTTGATGATGTCACTTTAAAGTTCATTCCATACCAATTGTTATTTGATGTATTCCCCCTTGCAATGACACTCAAATCAGGGTTTACAGTATATTCAAATAAATAAATGAATAAATAGATAAAATAACACGGCGTGTGGTATAGGGGCCTCTGTAATGTACAGCCTTGGCCACGGCGCGAGTGTCAGTTTGCGGTGTCCATTCCCATCAATCTCGCAATCGCTCTGTCGCGCGGAAGCCCCACGACGCTGGAAAACGGAGAAGTGAACCGAGCCATTCATGAGTGCGCCTCAACTATAAATAGGACGGCGCCGCCTAATACACGCCACTCGCTCACGGGAGGACGTTAACAATGTCGCGAACCATTGGACCCACGTCATCATCTACGCCTCGCGGACCGGCGTCGCACGCCGCTTACGACGCCAGCATCCTTGGCAGCGGCGCTTGGCTGCGCGCTCGGACTCCGACGACGTTGACCTTCGGTCGCGACGTTCATTTGTTTAAAGAAGGTCAGGAGTAAGAAAAAACCGCAACAACCTCGCCTTCGCTCTCTTGAGTCCTCGCCCAAAGATCCGCAGGGTTATACCGAGCCAGCTGACCGCAGCACTGGACTGTTCGACGTGCTTGGCCACTGCGATGATGGAGGCTTTCGTCCAAAAGGAAATATAAAGACAAGAGGTATACGCGCGCTCCCAACGCCACGCCAAAGTTCAGTGGCCATTTCCGGTTGTATGTACACCGAGTGTACACAGACACTCAAGCCAAAAGCGCGCCCGCTACAGGGTGAGGCTGTGTCCGTATAGCCAACAAGCCAACGACATTCCAGCGTTCAAGGCATCCGTCGACGCTGTGTTACAGCTGCTGCCCGCACCGGCAGTTGTGAGCATTCACTGACTGACGCTCGCTATTTTTGGTCCCGTAGCTTTTTTTTGTCACAGTGTCCGGGACGGCGTCCGGGTAGTTGCCACCGTTTGTTTGTCGTTACGACGCGGACGAACGACGCGCCGCGAAGGTCGAGTCAACTGTAAATGTTCGAAAGTGCGGTTGTCTGGAAAAAAAATTTACGGCGTTTAAAGCGAAAACCAGCGACCTTGGCACTTCGCTGCCATATGAGCAGCATGCTTCAAGAGCAAGTGCAAACCTCCTGCATTGCGAAAGTGATTTACTGCCGGCATTTGTTCGTGCATTACCGGTGTGCTAATGGCTCTCGCTTGGAAATTAGCGCCTAACTGCAACGGTGAACGTGCAATAGGGTGTGACGGCAGTTACGCCCCTTCCGCAGCTCCAAGCAGCTAACTATATTCCAGCGAGCGTGATGCTTTCTAGTCGACTTCGCAACCTCTTGCACCTCTACGAATTTTTATTTCTGTCTCTATGTTTTCAACATACAATTGAACATAATCTATCTAGTGTATATTGTCTATAGATACTGCGTACAAAAAGGTGTTTCACTCTTCCAGTAAGTGTAATACTAATAAAAATAACAACGCGAAAATTCTAGGTCTGTTGGGCGCACGCAAGAGGAACCTATACGCCGAGGCATGCATAGATGCCTCGTTTCAAAAGTAATCGAACAGAACTAATCTCTGCACAGAGCCTGGTATCCTTTAATGGCTCATTTTCTGACTATAACTGATTCATAACCCCCGGTAATGGTTTACGACGAGGGGGGGGGGGGGGGGGCGAACAAGCATAGACACGGTAGTTTCAGCTACGAAGGCGCGACAAAACGACGAAAAACTAAGATATCCTTATTTCTCACAGATTAAAAACGCATTTTGAATTGACTATCAAGGTCGACGCGTCCCGTCTCTCTTTTTAAATATCTCTACGTTCCTTGATGACGAGGAAAAAAGTCTTCCTCAAGTATGGAAAAACGACGCCAAAAGGTACAAGCATTTCCTCATGACTCACAGAGTCCGTAATGTCGCGCATTCACTCATAATAAAATAGGCGCGAAAGTTCCGAAAAATTAAAATCGAATTTGCCGCGCGTATATAGAGGTATGGCACCGCGGCTTCAAATGCGCGGCACCCCGCTGAGCCGCGCGCATAGGCGAGCGTGGCGGCCCTTGACACTGATAGGAGCGGAAGTACAGGGGAAAACAATAGAACGAGCTCGTCAGTCATGAAACGTCGGCTCCTATACCTCACCGAGAACGAGCCGGAGAGAAACCTTCGTTCCTTTCTTTCTTTTCTGTATTCTGCGCGGTATAACCATTGTATATCAATCCACGTTTCCTTTCTGAGCGGGCACGCACACAGAACGCTCGGGTCGTGAATGACTTCCGTTTGCGGAATTAGGGTCCTTATTTCAAAAAAGCGCCGCGATGCTATTCTTCAGTCGCGCGCATTATAAGCGGTCTGTAGGCCGACGTTCGCTCCATTGAAAGTCGAGTTATTACCTCCTGCGAAGGTGTTTCGCGCGTGCGTATGTACGCGAAGCCATTTATATTGCCAATCGCGGCGTGCGAACCTTGAACGGTCACCTCGCATCGACTAGACGCCGTTATAGGCATCCTCGGCCGTTTGGCGATTGAGATGGCAACAACAAAGAACACTGAGCCTGCGAGCTTTCATTCATATTTATCCGTCTTCTTCTCTCCAACCGTACGTTTGCGAGAAGCGGAAATGCTTCTCGCCTTTCGTTCGAGCGACCACGTGACCGCGGAGGTATGCCGCTGAAAGTGTCGATTAAATTAGTCTTCCCGGCTGGCAACGAATCAACAGTGACGTAAAGCGGCAAGCATTTTTATCTCTTAATAAGGAAGCCTCGCGAGTACTGGAAAAGAACTTGGATCCGTCTAATCTGAGCTTCTGTATGGCTGTCGACGTTACTCGCTAGTCAACACTGCTCGCTGTGTCGAAGCATACCTGGTGCATTTCTGCAGCTTTTAGTAATATTGTCAACAAGCGTGATAGAAAAAGAACATCGTCACCTGGTGACGTCACTCTATGACGTCATCATGACGTCACAGATGGCCAAAATTTGCGACGTCATATGATGACGTCATTACATGACATCGTCGTCTGGTCAAAGGCGGACCGATTCCGAGAAGAAAAAGATGACTTTCGCCTTCGAGTCGTCATACGTAAATGCGTAAAGAACCCTGCGAGTTTTTAATTGAGGTGTCATCTCTTCGGTGATTAAAATTTACACACTTTCGCAGCCAGTTAAGAAACCATACACGCTTATTCGGTCACGCCTTGCATTCATTTTAATTTTTTTTTTTGTTTTGTAAAGAACGGTGGTGATGACGACTCGTAATTCCTGGTAACGCCCTGAACAGGTTCATTGCATATACGATTGCGCACGCCGTTATAGTCTCACAGGACCACATAAACCGCGGCGCGGCGCGGCACGCAGTCGGTCTGCAACGTCCCTCGCCTCGGGGCCAGATTACCATTAGGAATAATAACACGCGCGAGCATAACCAGCGCGAAAAGACCGGTTAGCGCCTATGCCTTCCTCGTGTTCGGCGCCACGGCATGCATACCTGAACGGTCAGTTCGAGTTGCTTTCAGTCACGCAATACATGCAAGACTGCGCGTGCCGGAACGCGAAGGGGCGGCAGTCGAGCACAGAACGAACAGCCCTTCGTGCCGACCAGCGATTTCCGTCGCCTCGGTCGCCTACACGAAAAATACTCGCGCGCTTCCGCGGACATTCCTTATGGTTTGCGCCCCGCATCATCCGCATGGTTGTGACTCAAACGCTGACCGACTGGCTTCTGGGTGCTGGGCAAGTTATGTACTGAGGCGCGCACATGTTCACGCGGCCTCTCACGCGGTCGGGAGGCGTTGCTCGCAAAACACCGAGTGACTTCCTCGATCTGTCGGGCCTCTCTGTACCCGCGCACTACCTATAACGGTGTCAGTATATGTGGGAACGGTTGGAAGGACTTGCCGTGGAAGTCGCTTCCCGAGTGAAGTGTAGGCAACAATGAGCTATAGACCAATGGTTGTAGACCTACAAATAGTGCCCTTCCATTCTCTCTCTCTCTCTACGCTATCATATTCACTTCGTGTCTCTTATTCATAAGAACGCCTTAAGCGACAGAACTGTTCCTAAGACTTGAACTAAAGCGTAGTTTGGGCATATTAGTAAAGCCAGCCGACCATTTAATATCAAAGACCGACTGCGAACAAAAAGCCTTGTGAATACGGTTCCTGATTATGTACCGGGTGTTTCAAGAACCTGTGTTCGAAATCTTCAAAAAATCAGGAAAATGCGATATTTGATCGCTGCCTTCAGAATTGCTTTTTTTTTTTGTAGTCGCAGGCATGTTAAGATGGTTAAAGCAATCATTTGGGAGAGTAAGTAAGAAAGTTAAATTAATTAACTTTTTAATTAGTTGAGTTAGGCGGTCATGTCAACGGGCGAATTGGAGTTCTTCATGCGAAGAACCCATCGCAGCTTTGATATATAGAAAAAGCTACCTCTAGTAGTCTAATTATTGTGGCACAATGAAATTCGACCAAGTTCAACGCCGAAAGCCGTTGAATTTGGTTGATATTTATTGCGCTCTTCGCATGAAGGAGTTAGATTCGCCAATGTGACATAACCGCTTAACTCCGTTTATTCAAAAGGTAATTCATTTAACTTTCTTAATTACTGTCCCAAATGATGTCTTTAGCCAGTAATTGTGAATATATCGAACAAATATCGCATTTTCCTTATTTTTGAGGCTTTTGGACACATTTCTTGAAACACCCTGTACATTTTTACTAAAGGCGGCTTCACGCTCTACAGATATACACCAGCTTCTAAATTTCTGCGAAGATCCAGCGCACGGTGCTGATGTGGAATCGTCCGGTGCTTCATCAAACGAAACTTCACTAGCTTCGTGCGACAGAACTTCGCCGAGGACGCCTTCCCGCCATACTCGTAACTGCAAGTATGCTAGGGAACGTTGCCGCGCTAGTTGGATAGGATTCATAACTTACACGGATCAGGGACAGGGACCGCGAGTACATGCACGACGCTAAATTACGACTCGAAGAACTCTTGAAACATCCTTTCTTAAACGTCTTTATTTCTGCATTCAGGAGGACAAACCATGCGGCGGATATTATGCCTGAAGGCATGCTTCCGATAAAACACGAGAAACAAATAGACTTATACAAGGAGAGGCTGAGGTGCACAACGCTCGACCTTTGTGGAACCTGCGTAGACCGCACGGCGGCGTTTAAAGCGACGAGAATTGTCGCGCTACGTCGTATCACGGCATGACTGCCTTTGCCGCTCGTCGTTATTGCGTGCATGTATTATATACGCTGCCGTGGAATAAAGTCTGTGCCGCGTGAAGGTGCCAGCGCTACTCATTGGTGCTGGAGGACAAAGACACGTTATATCATGCAGACGCGGCATCGGGCTCCATATAGAGCTCGCAGACGGGCCATTATGGTCGCATTAACGCTCATTAACGTCGATTTTCGCTATGCGCCGATCATTCGTCGCGCGTGGAAACATCTATAGGAAGGACTCGCAAAGTCTCAAGTGCGATCCTACATGTCTTCCTGCTACCATCATACGAAACAGTGGTCTGGAGAGGGTAGAGTGGGGTGGGCTGGTGTGTCTGTGTGCGTCTGTGGTGTTGGTGTTCGGGGGGGGGGGGGCATATAGGGGTGCGCGATCGACGTTCGTTATTGCAAGGGTCGTTCTCGAGCTCCCCCCGGGCGAGCACGAAAGCCAGAAATTTCGCGCGTACGAGTGAGATTCACGCGAAGCCAAAGCGCCGCGCTGCTGCCTGTCACGTATAGCGTCATTTATTTCCGCGAAGCGCCCGGACGTGCGTCATTAAAAGGCGATAAAGCCTCATTAGCACGCGTATTTCGCGGCTGTCAGTCGATTTCTCAAAGCTTACTATTATTATTATTATATATATATATATATATATAGATATATATATATATTTCTGTAGTGTTCTCGCAAATGCGAGTCGCCATGCATCAACCAAAATCGCAGCACGCTAGTAGACGTTGGTCATGCCTCCGGAAACGGCAGCATAGGGTTGAAAAGAGCGCATGTGTGAACGGTGATGTGACATAAGAGCAGCCGCAATTCGTTCGAGACGCATTCCGGCAGCAAAATGTTGTGTCCGCAGGGGGCGCGAATTGTATTTACCACCAAATGCGCTCGTCGTTACCGTCATTACATAAAAGGACAGATAAAAAAAAATAAGGTGGAAGGTGTGCCGAACGCTAAACGGAGTCTCACTTTCACAACAGGAAAATGATCTCACAGAGCATAAGGTATACCAACGGGTCAGTGACTCTTGCTACCTTCGCACACCGTTGCGCATGTAGGATGGGTCAGCCCGATCGCACGAGCCAAAGCAAACAGAGCGGTCACAGGGAAGTAGTTAAAATCGTATAGCTCGCGGTTCATTCTATACGGCTGTGTACGTTTGCACCACTTTCGTATCATACGAAGCGCTCTCGGTCTACTTCCGTGAATCGAACAGCCCAACTGACATGCAGGCATCGTTGGCGCTACTCCTAGTATCCTAATACTATCCTACTATCTTCCATACTGACGAGAACTGGTTAAATGCAAGAAATGTGGCTGCATTCAACGTTCGCGACAAGAGTACTTGTCGTGTTCAGCGACTTCTCGCAATTCCAACCTACGTCTTTAACTGAACTTACCTATTAACTGGATATCTTCGATATTGTTACACATATTACAGCGCAACACATATTCGGTAGTTTGACATGTTACTGTACGCAAAATATTGTGGGTCACTGACGCTTCGTCATGTTTTGACTGCTACTTTTTTTTTTTACCATTTCTGGCCGTGATCTATTTCACCCCAACGCCACGCCAGACTTAGGTGATTCGCATTTAGCATCAGCGCCGCATTAATCGCGAAAATTCACGTAGTGTAAGAATCGAAGAAACGAAGTTGAACAAAAATATCAATGGCGTGTTAATTTCCCTAAAGTAAATAGACGGCGAACGAGGGGGAGTGCTTATCATTCGTACCGTCCATCATTCTTTCTCAATATGCAAATCCTCGCGTAGCTGCAGGATCGATCAACATCACGTGATTGAAATATTCCTCCTGCACACAAGGTCCGCTGCGCCATCTCCTGATTCAAGCATGCAGAGTGTAGCGCCAACATCACCAATGACACCACCAGTTAAACCAGCGTAGGTAATCCCCGCCTGACAAGAAAGCAAGAAATAACTCTGAATAGTCGTCGGAAAAGAGCTGCCGAACTATTAACATTTTGTTCCACTCTAATCGGCCATGCAGTAAAGGTGTAAGCGTCGGTGACATCAGGCGATAAATAGGACAGGACGCAGTATATAGTTGGCTCTAACCGCTGTACCGTTGAATGCGTACGCCTGAGTCCCGCATCGCGTGCCAACTCGCAATGAGGAATTAGACACGGTAGCTAAGACCTTTTATACGCCCTGCTTTTTGGCAAATGGTTGCGGCTGGTGTACGCTAATACAACTCGGTTATTTGAGGCAGAAGCAGTGTAAGCAGTGAGAAGAGTTAGCTGTTGTGCCTCACTTAACTCAAAGGCTTCACTTTGTCTCGGCTTGACTCGCGGCAGATTGTCGGCCGCACAACCAAACCGGGTGCTTAACCGAGTTCAGTGATAAGATTGAGCAGTTCTATGGAAAAGTGGTACGAGCAGGTTAGGAACGAAGCCGCGTTTACTGAAGACAACACACCTTCTTCACAGAACGTTCACGGTGACCTCTTCGTCTCGTCTCCGACTACTATAGGTATACTTTCAGTCCGGAAGTGTTTTAGTCGGAAATCGCGATAAGTGATAAGTATATAGATAAACATCCTGAGAGACACGTATACAGACACGACGTGACGCGAAACGCCGCTTTAGAAGTGCTCCTCTTCCGAGTTAAATGGTGTGCGACTTGCAAACGCTCCCGAATGCCGAGCGAAAAAGAAAAAAAGTAACGCATACGACCTGCGAACGTTTCACGTGCCGTCGACGATTACGAAACAGTGAGATATGGCATACGGACGGTAAGGAATCCGGAATTGGAATCTTCAGACCGACGAGGCGGTGGCCCAGATTTGAGGTATTCGGAACTGCGGTGTTGCCGTTTCTTAGCTGTTTGAGTCACGTACTGAACGGAAGACTCGGTTATCTCTACATAAAGAAGGGAAGCGACCACCTATACAAAGGGGACGTCCCATACGTCTTAGAGGATCAAGGGACGTGATGTTCTAGCGACAAGAAAGATATGTAACTACCGAATGCCTTTAAGGCGCGTAATACGGAAGTCTTCGAAGAAAGGCGGATAGCGGACAAAGAAGTTACGTGACTTACCATTCGCGAAATAACAACATCTACAAGTATATGTTCCAATTAGGTATGCTCCACGCTTAATGCTGCAGCTGCAAGATCTGTCTCGTTTATTAACTATGGCAGCATGAGAAGTTCGGGTATACCGAAGAAGGAGCCCGCTACCTCAGAATGTTCACTTAATCCTTGGTATGGGCAATGCTTCTCTCCACCCCTACGGATGTCGTGCCTGGTATGACGAATCCATAATGAACGACACAGGAAGTCTAGCGGTTGTCCTGTGTCGTTCTGTGTAGTCTGTATCATGTGTTCGCTAGTATCATGGATTCATAGAGTCAGTATCAACTAGCCCAACTAAATGCATTAACGTGGCATGACGCGTTGGAAATACAGGTTCTTGCTCTCCAGATAGAGAGCACATGTGCGAGGTTGGTCTATTTATCCTAGCGTTAGGAGAAGAACACGAATAACAGAACTTCCCGAAATCTTTCGAACTTCCTTGCTCAATCCCTTCGCCCTCACCATAAAAATAGTCACAATGGTTTGAATGTGACTGACTTGCGCAACCTGAAGCGATCGAGAGAGTGCCCATTTTACCTTGTGCGCATTACCTTGTGCGCATGAATGTATAATGTTGCCACCGGTGAACTCTAAGGTATGCACTTTCAGTGGGTTGCACGCGTGTGAGTTTTGCAGTAAATATCGTTAGTCGTGACGTGAAACATACAAAATATTAGAGAAAGAGCGACTTCTCTTTATATATATAGAAACGTGCCCGTTTATAACGTTGTCCGTGGGAAAAGGTGCGCGGAAACTACATGGCCCGTCGTTGCGAAGTGCACAGCGCGTCGTCAAGACTTGACAAGAGAGCCGCCCACACATTTCACCTGCCGTGCTAGATCCCGTAAATAACCCGGCGAATTCTCTTCGGAACTTCTATATAGCGCCGACATGAGATCTCTCAGGATAGGTGTATACGTTTCAGGTATAGGCCGAACGCCTCGGAGGATTTCCGCGAAGACCACGTGACTGCGGGCGTGCGTAGATATACGCCACATGGAGCTCCAAATTATACGCCGCTCACGTGAAGTCTCTTGTCTGCACCTTTCGTTCCAGAGGGATTTGAAGAGGGTAAAGAACGCTGTTACTGGAACAAGAGCCGACGCGTTTTTCCGGGGTCACGCGAGATTTTCGCAAGGCACTTCGCGAAGACCGTCGGGATACTGCTCCAAAGACGCAGTTATGTACGGTATAGTTATCATACCTTCGTGGATCGTATGAAAGCTATACTTACATGAAGAACCAGCGAAGAAGGAAATACCCGGTCTTAGAATGCGGGAACAAGCCAGAGCGCATAAACTATGGGGCGATCGTAGAGTGATAGCGTGCTAAAGAATGCGCTGGGCTCTCAGCAAAACAAGCGTAGATTTTAACTATATCTTTACCCCGTCAGTAGCTGCCAGACGAATGCACTTTATTGTGCACACTAGCATGTAAGCAACGAGTCAGAAACAAAATGCTGTCCCATTTCAACCCAGCTTACAAACAACCCCATACTTCACAATGGGTCCGGCAATACAGAGCAGAACTCTGTACATTCAATATGACCCGTAATTTGACGTATCCGGATTCCACAGAAGCCGTGCGGCCACGGATTTCATCAAGCTGCTCACGGTACTGTCACTTTCGCCTAATACCAAGCGCCCGTATGACCTCATTCACTTCGCATGCACATTTTCGATTCAACGCAGTCGCATATGTCAGAGCGACACAGGTATTGCGGGTCATTAGTGTTTATTATTTTTGTTCTTAGGGTTCGTACATGTAGACTCGTAAATTCGCGATTGCTCAACGACGTGCAGTGGACGACTTCTTTCCAAGGCAGCGATCGCAGCATAGTTCCCGTCGAAGCCGTCAATGTTTATTGCCGCTGTACCATCGCTAAAGAAGAAAAAAAAAACGCCCTGAATACTCCCGGTCTCTATAGGCATGCAGGTGCCCCGCTTGCAGAATGCTAGCGCTCGCAGGACCACGCGGAAACCACGCGGTGTAGGGAATTTGCGAGCGCGGTGAATTTACGCCGTCGCGCGCGTTTCGCTGGTGCCGCACGAAAGCAGCTTTGCATCGGGGGCGCGTCGGTCACAATTTGCCTCGACGATGGAAATAATAACGGCCAGAAGGATCTTGCGGTGTAGCTCCGCTCCCGCTGACACGAGACACAATAAACTGAAGCGTGCGCAGCCAGTGTCGGTAGTCTGCCCCCCCGAACTTCGTGTTTTTATTCCATCGTAATTCTGCGGCTGGAAGCATGCACTTCCGTGTTCAAGCTGTTCTAGCGCGCGTTGTTTATGTTTTGCTTTACACTGTGACCCCGTAGAGCTGCAGCATTCATGACTTCCTCTATTCGTTGACTGGGCGGAATGTGCGAACTTTTCTGAAATTGTGAAACCAATCTGTGTGCAATGTGGGATGTATCGGATAAGAACGGCAACCTGTATACACAGTCTTTACGAGAGTCTAAAGGTAAAGCTTCATTACCCTCGATGCTGTGGGTTTGCGCACGCCCAGTGCGAGCTCTGTCTTGCTGAGCATCATTCATATCGCTGCGAAACACAAAATCTAAGCTTATTCTTTGCGCATCACTAGAAAATCAATCTGTGTCGCATACATCAGTATGTAAAGTGTCGGGGTATATTTCGTGCTTTTCCTGTATCTGTCGTGCCCATAGCCCATACCATTTCATTTTTCGCCAAATACATTAGGAGTAATATGCCAGGAGCGTCCTCAGGAAAACCTAGTACACATCCTGCTCCCCTATTTCTCTGGCTTCCCCCCAAATTCCATTCCAATTCTTTCTTCGGTGTTGCAAAATTCGAACATCAAGCGAAGTCTGTCAGTTTCCAGATATTTGGAGCGTCAGTCGTACTAAATCATCTGCGACTGAGATGATAAGCTCGCAGTGACAATTACAGAAATTACAGAGTGTTTTGGAAACGTTATTACAATGTCTACATGTAGCAAGTGCGCATGCATAGAAAGCAACTAAGCCTTTATAATCATGGTCAGCTCTAATGTGTTCTTCATTAAGATCACAGATGCTGAGCCACATTGTAAAAAAGCGAAATCTTTGACTGCAATACTTAAATTAAGATAACAAAGATAACAACCTTTATACTCAGAGCCTACGTACTATAATACCAGGAACTTTATGCTTCACACTGTGTAAGGTTCCATTAAAGCTTAGACTCAGTCAGAAGTTTCCATTTAAGCTTCCGGTGTTGAACTTTTTTGTTCATCCCGGCTTGCGGTAAAGAAAATAGAAATGGGCGTGCCGTATATTTGAGCACAGTGCAACCGCTTTTAAATCGTTCACAATGGAGGAGCTCAGGGAAGACTGCTCTGAGCGGTCCCTGTAATTCTACGTCTCGGAAGGCCTTCCCTAAAAACGTTCTTTGTGCAAGTTCTCTGTGCACAAAGGACGTAAAACAAATAAAAAAGAAGTATCTAAAGGATAAAATGGTTTGTATTTCTTGCTCCCTGCCACTATGAATAACTAAGAGCGCAACGAAATTCCCGGTAACAAGGCCAATAAAGAGATAAATAAGGAACCCTTAAAAAGGAGGCCACGGGGTGTTGCCTACAGTGTGATTCCACACCGTCCGAACATCCACGAAATGACAGAAAAACTCCGCTGCTCCCGTTGAACTGCACTGCCTGCCACGCGCCACCTATCCTATATCCTGCACTGACTCTGCGTGTCTGTGGCACGAAGCGAGCTCATTCCTGACCAATAAAGGCGGTCCCGAACTTGACAGAAAACCCGCTGACCTAGAGCGAAGGTCGCACGCTCGCAAGATCGTGCACTCAATATACCCCACATGCAAGATCTCGATGCGTGCAAAACGCAAAACCACGCTGCTTGCCCGCTCGCTCGCTCGCACACGTGCACGCGCTCCCGTCGACATCTACCGGAAAACCGCTCGCGTTCTGATTTATTCTTTTTCTTCGCTTCCGAGTTGCCCCTTCGCGTGAGTGTACCCCCTTCCGTTTCCGCGAAGCCGTGACGTGTGTATGGTGGCGGGCGGGGTGAAGGGGGAGAGGCGGTTATTCCGAGGATATGTGGGCCGTATATAAGCGGCCCGCAGAGCTCAAGTCGCCCGCCCTCCACAACCGCCTCGCGCGCCCCCTCGGTATCTACACCATACACACAAGATATGGGCAGATATATACGACTTCGCGTTGGCTGGCCTACTATACACGGAGACGACGATTCGTGTACGCTTATATTTTCCGCAGATGACACGAAGCTAAGCGAATCCGAGCTTCCGCGAATGAAGAGTTTTTCTTTTTTTTTTCTTTTTTTTTTTGCCCTACACCACCGCCTATATTACGCGTCGAGTTGGCGCGTATTTCTTGGCGGGCATACGTGTCAAGTCAACGCGTGGGAGGAAAAAAGCAGCGTTGACGCGTGAAGGAAAAAAAGAAATGGATTGAAGGAGATTCGTGAGGCACTTTCGGTTGCGATATTGCGTCTAGGAATACATGTCGTTGTGTCGCGACGCTGAAGTGTAAACGAGAAGTAAGCGTTTTCCGGGTGTGTAAGAGAGTGCGTTTTAATGTAAGAAATAGAAAATACGTACGCATTGATAAGAAATACGTACGCAGTGCTATTGTTGAAGAGAATGCGCGATTAAAATTGCTGGTACGAACTTTTTTATTCGCATTTGACAACATGATTTAGTTTAAGAAAAAATAAATGACGATCTCGGCACTCGAAACCGACCTTTCATTGTAAATTTGAATGCTTACTTCGTGCACTAAAGAATCGCGTTTTGTTATCCCCTGACTGAGGTTGTAAACTACTATAACGTACATTGAGTGAGGGGACACTCACTGCACTGGCTTCATGCAGGTGCCTCTTTATATACAATATTCATTTATACCCATGTATCAGCTGGTCACTCAATGCTTATAAGAGACCGCATGGAATGATAAACACGTGGGATCGCATGTGGAATCGAAAATGTTACCTGGCGACATCCAGACATGCATCTATGAAAGACCTCGCTAAATTCGTTTAACGATTCGGGCCTCGATGTACATGACATTATTGTACCTTGAGAAGCACCCTCATTTCGTCTTTCTGAAGGTTAAAATTCTAACAAGATTGTCTGTCACTGGTTTTACTGTAGTGCTCGTAAGCCACTGTTTATTCCTTTCCGTTTATTCACCGTTTAACCTTTTCATGTATCCTAGTCATCTGTTATACTTGCAATTTTACATCAAAATTTCTCTTGGTATCACGACCCATGTATGTTGCAACGCGAAATAGATTCCCTCTTATCGATAAACCTTCAAGAACAGGGCAGTACAAAATCCATATTTTGCTTTCTTTGGCAGATCTCTCTCATGGTCACAGACAACCTAGACCCTTTCACGGGGACGCTCCCACAAACTGTTTGACCGACGCTTCGATCGCGTACGCCCATTCGACATTCGAAAAGGCGTGAAGATGGTCACCGACGTGCGCAACCACCCGATTATTATGTCAGTGTGTCAGATGCGGCTGATTAGAACGGCTCGCGCAACGTAAAGCCTGCGCCGAGGCATCACGTGTCTCGCAACAACCTACTTACCATTCCCACGCAATGCATATACCTATTCTCCTTGAGCCTATACGTGCAGCGCTTGACAGCTATAGCGTCTCTTTCCCGCCTCGAAACGAACAACGACCCGACGGGACGGCCAGAACGCCCGGGAGGCAGTTCTTTCTCTAATGGAGCTTCATTATCGTCGCCCGAAAACACGTCTAGCCCCCTACAAGAGCGCGAAGACCGCACCGGGAGCAAGCGGACCGTTCCGCCGGCGGCCCGATCCGGCCGATAAAACTGACACAGTTCCGAAATGCAAAATGGACGTCCGTTACATCTGCCCATCGCCCCGCGTCTCGCCGCCTGCTTTGTTCCAGGACGAGTGCTCAATCTACACAGTAGCCGTCGTACACAGGGCTCGCCTGCAGCGTGGGCATAAGAGCAGGAGCTCGCCAGAGAGACAGCCATACTCAAGCCGGTGCTTGTCATGCAAATGACAACGGCGGACGCAGTAGGGCCAGCAGCCGAGGACTTGCGCAAAAGCCCGCCGATAGACGGTAAGTGCAGAAGCCATAAGCTCGCCTCTAATGGCTTCCCACTCGAGGCGTCAACGCCTCTTCGGAAGAAACGGCATGCGGCGCCACCTGGCGGTCACAAGGCCTCTCTTTGGGATAGGGACGGTCTCCGTCCTGTGGTGCGGCGCGATATGCGCATGCCTACAAGACCGATAAGTGATAAGGAAGGGGCGCCAGGGACAGCGGACGCCTTCAGACACGCCTGTAAGTGGCACGGCTGCCTTTATACAGCTTTGCTCTCTTTTGACAAACCTAACAGCAACACGGTCAGGTCTCCGCGCCGCGCAAGAATTCTCGAACGCTGAGCTGGCGCCTTCCCCGGCCGGCATGAAAAAAGAAAGAAAGCTAAGTGCTTCGACCTTGGCATGACCCGAAAAGGTCACGATGACAATAGCCGCCACCGCGGCGCATGCATTGTCTTCGCCGCATCTTGGGACGGGCCGTCTGACTGGCGCGTTTAAATGCAACCGACGACGGATCGCTAGCGTTGCCGAAGCGAATCATAGGCTAAGCTGGTTATATAGGCGCGAAGGACTGTTTCGTTCCGGGGCGTCAGCTGAAGTTCACGGCTCCCCAAATGGTTCACGAAGTCAGTGGCGGCGGCGGCTTCGTACAGGAAGTACTACGCCGTTTTAGGAGCGTTGAATCTCGGCACCTGGCTATCAGACGCCGAGGGCCGTCGATGCTTCAGGAAAAGGAAGCGGTCCACGGCTCGATTTATACCTACACGCGTCGCCTGTCATTCAGCCCGGTGTGATGGGCTGAAGACGCGTGCGATGATTTGCGAGATAGCAGCGCTCCGGCAGCGGAGGATAGGCCGTACGCAGATAAAGAGGAACGTTCGTGGGCAGTTCTACTACGGTCTGTACAGGGAGCAACGTCCCGTTGAACGTTTCACGAAGCACCGACGTATATAAAATGCGAGCCAGCGGCCCTTCAAGATCTCCAGAGACTGGCGGAAAAGAAACGTAACGGCACACTGCATACTATGCACCTTTCTGGCATCACCGACTACGCCTCGGTCCGTCGTGACCTCGTCTCTTGACCGGGGCACCTCCAGCTGTGACGTGTTCTGTAGCGCATATTGCGGTATAGGTTGACAAGTACACGAGATGGCACAGTTCGGGTATGCCGCGAGGACAGCGGAGGCGACCGCACCTTCCGGATGCACCCAGCGCCCTATGCTGCCGTGAAACATTTTCATGGAACGCGAGCGCATGCATAGTACGACCTGATATCCTGCATTTCTCTCTCTGCTTTTTTTCCCGGCTTATGTAAAAAAAAAAACAGTCTGGAAAGCAAGCACCGTTTGCGGATCTTTTAGATGCATCGTCAAACGAACGACACTGTGAAATACATCCAAGGGTGTCTCGATCGATCGATCGAGACACCCTTGGATGGATGGATGGATGGATGGATGGATGGATGGATGGATGGATGGACGGACGGACTGACGGACTGACGGACTGACGGACGGACGGACGGACGGACGGACGGATGGATGGTTGGATGGATGGATGGATGGATGGATGGATGGATGGATGGATGGATGGATGGATGGATGGATGGATGGATGGATGGATGGATGGATGGATAGATAGATAGATAGATAGATAGATAGATAGATAGATAGATAGATAGATAGATAGATAGATAGATAGATAGATAGATAGATAGATAGATAGATAGATAGATAGATAGATAGATAGATAGATAGATAGATAGATAGATAGATAGATAGATAGATAGATAGATGTGTGCAGTAATAATTTCTACAGGACGCTTGAGAAGACTCTGCTACAGCACCTGAAGGTATGCGCTGTGCTAAGTGACGAATAGGTCAGCGTCAAGTATTCACTCATTTATGCTTCGGCGCGCGGAAGTAAAGAAGCGCACATATTTAGCAACACGTTAGAGCACATAACTTGTGCAGGCGGCAACTAACTTAGCCATCGTTGACCCTTGCCATAGCTAGCTAAGCTTTTCACTGTACAGACCTGAACCAGACCTTATACGTTCTGGCTGAGGCATGGCCATTGTTGTCACTAAGCGCTGTGTCTCAATTTCTTGCGCCCATCTGTACAAAACATAGCGACATATGGCCATGATATAAGAACAAAGCACTGTCGTCGATGTACGTAGACGATATCAGAGGTGTTCGACGTGCACAAAAATAACTGCATCGCAAAAAGTAACGACAGATTATAAGTTAACCTTACGATTCTGTAATATCTCCACTCCTTCACGACCATCCTTCTCCTCAGTGTCAATGTGGAAGCCATACACAAACAGTGGATCAAAAGTAGATGCGTCCATTTGCATGTGGCGGAGCCACATCGCGTAGGTCTCACTGTGTAAGCCGGGAGACGGGTAGGTTTTGCATTAAAACTTCTAGAGTCTGCGAAGCTTGTCACCATCCGAACTCCGAGATTTCATAGCCTTATTTTTTTCCCGTCTCTCTCTCTCCCTCTTGCTTTGATTATGCACGGTTGCTATTCCACGCATAAATATGTATTCTCGCCGCTCGCAACGACATCTCCGGGTCGCCTTCCTTCCATTACGCATCAGAGTAGACAGCGCCGTCAAGCTTCACGCTCAGAGCATCACGTTCGCGTTCTAAAGATCAAAATAAAGCGCAAAAACAACAAACAAACAAACGGGCTCTGGCGAAATTCACACAGGTAACAAACAGAAAGGTAATCTCAGCAGCAACAACAAACAGATACATATAAGAAATAATCAAGAAGGACGCGGTGGAGGCGTACGCGCGAGAGACAGAGAACGCCATAAATCGTGCGGCTGCTTTCAATATACGAGTTAGCGCTCCACCAGCCTTCAACGCCGAAAGGCGAGCGAGGCTCGGAAATATGCGCATCTTTAGGATGAGGAGAGAAAGGGGGAGGCGGCCACGTCTCGCTCGAGCAGCCCGGCTCGACAAGAAGGCGTGTACACACTCTTCTCATATACGCTCCTACATGCGCGGAAATAAATTTTCGCACTCGCGCGCACACACAAGCTAGCGTAGATTCTCGACGGCTCTACGCGTAGCGTATGAGAACCATGCCCCCGCCCCTCACCTCCACCTGAGACATTGGGGAGAGATATACACTTCCTAACGACAACCGCCGTCCCTGCTCCTGTAAACAAGCGCATAATATTTCTTTTTCTTATCTTATTCACGGTAGATCATGAAGAGGAGGCACTCTGGGGTTTCGGAAGGTTGGATAGGAAGAAGAAAGAAAAAAACGAACACGAACGAGGCTACATTGGGAGGATGCTGAATAAGATACTTTGATAAACCGGTTCAAGGGGGCTCAACGTCGGGGTCGGAGGGGATGGTATAACGCGCGGAAAAGTACGTTCGCGGTGCTATATACTCTTCTGGTCTGTCGCGAAGCACACGGGAGCCACGGGTGCAACCATGCGCGAAAATGCGGCACACCCATATGGCAGAGAGTCAGAAAAGAGAGCGCTGCCGACATGCGGCGGTTACGGCGACTAGGGAAACACATCATGCCGAGTTGGAGCATTGGGAGCACGTGCACGGATGGGGCGACGTATACACGTCCGTATAAGACTGTCGGATGTATACGAACGCAAGTGCACGTGCGTGGTGTGCTCGTGCACGGTGTCGCAGCTTCCGAACTGTACTTTATATATATACTCTTCGAACAGTGTCCATTTTTGCCGATTGACCTACGCATGCAAAAATATGGAAAGATTGCATCACCACGTACAGGGTAGCAAACCGCAGGCTTCCTCTGCTTAACCTCCCCGTCTTTCCTTTAAATTTCACTATCTCTCTCTGGTATGTAAAAATTTAAAGGATCTAATGAGGGCTTCGCTTGGAAATTGAGGTCATAGAAGTGAGCCAGCTATATAAGGCATTTTTTGACATTTGTCACGTGCTGTAGACGCTTACAAAATTACGTGGTCTCAGAAAAAATTTGCGAAATAAATAGTGAGACAGGTCAATGGAATGCGCGCTTCGCGCGTCAAGCTGTAATTATGTGTCGCGACAGCTTCCTCAAGCCTCCACACCTTGCTTCGGCAACTCTCGGTGAGTCAATGTTGGCGCAACTTCCCGTAGCATCGCGCTTGACTCAACCTTACTCATTGGGCGCGGTATCTCTCTCTCTCTCTTGTACAATTATGTGTATGTTCTAATTTTAGACGTGCCTGCGCGTATCTGTGTCTGCGGGCAAACAAAGCGAGAATCAAACAAAGCGAGAATCATAGAGAAAATGCTAAATCAAGCATGGAAGTGTCACTGGCGTATACTCGTTCTCATAGCACCGATACCACTGTTCATTGATTTCGTCCTCTGCTTTCCTCAAAAGAGACATTGCCGTACCTATTAGAGGCAAAGTTCACACTTTTGGCAAACTATCACGCCTTTACAGAGCTCCTCTATTGACATTTTTCCTGTCGGTGATTACGCAGAGAGGTAAAGAAAATATGTCTACGTCACGCGCTAATCTACAAACTAGAGTTAGGCAGTAATGCTTACAGATAAAGAAGCATCACGCATTTTACTCCACCAACCGTCTCTCTTTTCTTGTTTCAACTACAACTATCAGAAGTACACTGCTGATGAGACAATCCTGTGCCCGTATCGCTATGAGTGTACGCGATGTTTTCATTCTTGATTTCGAGGTGTCAGCGTCTTTCTTTTCGGAAACACCCCACGTCCAATAAAGCCTCGGGACTCGGGCCACACCATTCTATGTTGGCGATTCCCACAGGTATTCCAAACACCCGACATTTCGCTGAAAAAAAAAATAAAGAAAGAAGTCACGCTACGTGCGCGATTCGTATATCGACGATCACGGCGCTGGCCGCTTCTGTCGACTCGCGCTAAAATCGAGAACCGTAACACCAGCGACCAAACACAGATGTTTCTCGTCCCGCAGCCTCCGCAGAGTACTCGGGGCTTCTTCCGCGATGCTTTGTACCCCTTCTTCATCTTCTGTATCATCCGCACTCTCCTCTCTCTCAGCGTTGTATACGGATCGAGACAGACAACAGAGACCCGCGGGTGGGCATGCAAGGCTTCTTCCTCTCCGTCGTTTCCAAACGCGCACGCTATGCGTTCTCGGGCACGAAAAAAACGAGGAGCGACGTGGACAAACGATGGTAGAAGCCTTCCAAGAAGAATGAAGGTGCACAGCACCCCGTTCAGCCTGCGCAACTATTTCGGTAGCAGCGGAGCAACAACGCCAGCAACGAGAGCAAAAACAGCACTCGCTATGCACCCCGAAAGGGAAGGTGGTATACATACAACCGCATACACTTGCGGCTGATTGACAACGCCCACGATAGTGAAGCTCGAAAGGGTAGCCGCGTGCGCGCGTGCGCGCACGCCAATGCGACCACCAGAAGCCGTTAACGAGGTCGTCGTTCAAGGAACGCGAGTGCTTGTGTGTGTGCTCGTATATGTGCATGTATACGCCTTTTTGCTCCCGTTGGAGCGATGGCCGCACATACATATATAGCGTAGGCGGGTGCAGACCAGACCACCGCTGTGCGGACAGCACAAAAGAAGGTGGGTTCTCTTTCCGTGCTTTTGTGCTGTTCGAATGCACCATTGTGGCTTTAGTTATACCTTTTTTGCCTTCTTGTATCTTTGAAACTTTCACAGCCCTTTCAGCGGCGTTCGCGCTCTTTCTTTCTTTCTTTCTTTCTTTCTTTCTTTCTTTCTTTCTTTCTTTCTTTCTTTCTTTCTTTCTTTCTTTCTTTCTTTCTTTCTTTCTTTCTTTCTTTCTTTCTTTCTTTCTTTCTTTCTTTCTTTCTTTCTTTCTTTCTTTCTTTCTTTCCTTTCTTTCTTTCTTTCTTTCTTTCTTCGCATTGCGCTTTTAGAGGGAGTGAGCGAGTTGTATTATACCAGCAGCACTTCTCAGCTCGATGCCTTTGACGCCAAACACCAGTTCTTACAATGAGTGTGCTTTTTCTTTCTCGCCGTCTCGTTTCTGTGGGCGTGTGTTTGCGATTTTCTTGAGAGTTAACGCGCCTCCGTGCGGCTTTCTTCTCCTTCAGACTTGCTTTGGACCGTGTCTTCTAACGCCTTCGAGCGAATGTGTAGCAAGAAGGAGTAACGACAGGTGAAAGGAATGGACACTCGAGTTTTGCTTTTCGCCGTGATCCAGCAGTTGAACTGCTGTTAAGTTCAGGACATCGGCCGCCATGGGAAACCTCAACAGGGCGCACGTCATCGAAAATTCGGTGTGGGGCACATTTCTGTGTGACTGACCACGTCTTTATAAATGCTGGTGTTTATGGTGGTTAATATGCATTGTTTAGGGGATAGAAAGATAGAAAGAATAGCGAAAAGAGAAAGCAGGCGTGCAAAGAAATGATATAAAAAAGAATGAAAGGTTGAGGAACGGGTGCATTATAGTCTATCTAATAGGCTGCTGCCACATAAAAAAATTCATTAAAGCCTTGATAGACTTCCGGTGCGACGACAGTTTAGGTACGCACCTAAAGATTGTCTGCGGCACCAGGGGCCTGTTGTCAAAAGGGGTAATGTAAAATTTGGCATCGGTTACACGGCTCAAAGGTACACATAACTACTGTTAAATGTTTTAATCTTACACTGCTCGAAAGATGCCCCAGGGAGAAAAACAATGGCGATAAGGAGAGTGCACATCCCTTAGCAACATCGAACGCAGCAGCTTTCAATAATCGCCGTTACCGCCGCGGTCGCGCACAACGCACACACCTCCGAGCACGCCGTCACAGAAGCTGGCGAACACTGCCATTCAGGTTCCGTATGTTCCGTGCAGCAGAATGGAATACATGAGCGAGCGAGAGGCATGTGAGTATACAAGGCATTAAAAGTGGCAGTGAAATATATTGGAACTGAGCGTCCCTCTGTATATCATATATCAATTATGCACGTAACTTTGCGATGAGGCGCAGCGCAGGCCTGGGTCCTTTCCGCGTTCGAGAGGGCGGAACGTATACTGCATGCTTGCTCGCTGCGCTGTGTATACAGTATAGCACAATCCTGTCATGCCGGCACTGGGCATAGCGGGCGAAGACAAGCGGCGCGTATAACCACGGCGAAATATATGGGAGGCAACGTTCGAATTTCGAAAGATTTATCCCTCGCGCGCCTCTCGAAACCGGTTGATCGGAGCGCGGTGGGCGGACGAAGGTGGACGTTTTTTTTCGAGCGCCCTATCAACCAGCCACCGTGCCAGCCTCATAGCGTGCCTGAATACTGCTCTCGATAATGTATGGGCAATTTCGTATCTGGCACAATCTCCTGGGAGGTGCTGATTGTCGGGGAAAGGAACGTTTAATGCGGGCGGACAATTGGGTTTGTGTGCACTCGTTGTGTATATACCGCGTTCGGCGTGAATTGAAAACGCCACTGTTTGCTGGTTTGGCGGGGCGGCATTGTAGGGACAATAGCTCAAACGTGCGCGTCGTGGGTGTGTAAGACGTCAGTTGCAGGCTTTGAACGAGAGGCAAAATTGTATCAGTAATGATGGGTGCGTTTTTCTTCGTCGGTAGATGTTATGGAATACTGTGCGTTAAACGATGAGCCATACATCTCGGACGGTACAGAATTTTCGTACCGCCCTTGCGCCTCCTGTTGTCAAAACTGCTACGTAGTTACGAAGGCACGATATTAGATTCAGTTCTGGGCCCAACCATCGAGCTCTTTAATAGGGCACGGACGTATACCAGTCGGAACGCTAATTTGCTACGGCTCGAGCCAAGCTAAGTTGATTCTTTCTACGAAGATTTATATCAGCAAATAGCCACTCACTTCCTTTATTTCTGTTCAATGATCTTTATTTAATCTGCTTTGAGTAGCATGCACTCAGTTTTATTCATTCAATACATTCATGCTTTTTGCTCGTGCGATACGACTTATAGAATTGTAAATGCACCCCACTTTCAAGACAATGAAGCACTGCACCGAGTAGCGCATTGCTTGAAACATGGTATGCACTGGCAAGACTACATGACATAGTTTTCCCTTCAGTGGAGGAGTGTTTCTTCAATACGAGTTTCTAAAAATGACGTCTCGAATACAAATACGGATACACAAGGATATCAAGAACGCGTGCATATATATACATGGAGAAGGAGGAGGCAGATGCGTGCGAATTAGATTACCTTTATAATCTATATACGGAAACGGCAGGGCTAAGCTTCAGCCTGTGTCAGCCTGTGTGGAGCTATACGCAGGCTGAAGGGAACTAGCGCGAAGGCAGCTTCACGAAGGTAACTATGCTGTAGTTAAAGTATGCACAGGTAAACTGTACAGCGAGACCGCGCGTTATTCCGTAAGCTGGCCTCGTCCGCTCGCTTCGACCAGGTGCCGACGCTGCTGCAGTCAGGTCGGAACGTAGAGGAAAGAAATTGAAATTAAGAAAACAGTGCGCGGCAACAACAATCGGCGCCGACTCTTCGCACCGAAGATTCCTCGCACATGACGCGCGAGATCGTGATCGCGAAAGCCATCCAGGCATATACACACTCCACGATAATCGATTCGGAGTTACGCCACGCGTGAGTGCGCTCTAATGACTTCGCGATACAATAAACGGGGCTCGCGCGACTACGCCCATCCTCATTCCGGACAAGCAAGCAAGCAGCGCGCCGTCCGCGTCTTGGGAGAAATTAATCGATTTAAGCACATGCGGGCCGATATAATAAATGTTACGTTACGATCCTACGCACAGAAATCGCCGGCGCTCTTCTATATGAGGAGAGTCTTAACACTGTTCGAAGGTGGAAGTGGAACTAGGCTTGTAACGTATTACAAGTGCCGCGAGCCTCCGAGAGTTGTGTGCGCGTGGGAGTGCTCCACTTCGCGTCTCGCAGCGAGCCGCGCAGTAATGAAGAGGGAAATGCGGCATCGTGCCCTCCTTTTTACGCGAATGTCAATATCGAATGAAGGTTCTTATAGGCCGGCCTAGACCCCCCCCCCCCTTGCCGTTCATCGTTGATTTCGATAGCACGAGGAAACAGAACGCACGTGGAACGATGCGTATACGAATTCATTCAGGTATATTGCCTATTTTGACGTCGACTTACACTCGACGTATAATTTCTGCGCGCCGCCTGTCTTGCAAATGAGCGATTCTCTCATATTACGTGGATAACTCGCGCACTCATTCTCGGCAACCAGTTAAAATAAATGCCCAATAACCACTGAACCGTATACGCGGTGATAGTAAGCACGGTGTTCGCAGTGCTTACGCTTGTTTTCCGGAGCGCACTTGTACACTGGTTTCAAGAAATAAGTAAAAAAAAAACAACAACGTGAGATTAGATAAGCACGTAGTGCGAAATCAAAACAAAAGAAAGAAAACACAAATGCAATACGAATGTTTCAGTTCAGCTTAGAGGGTACCTGGACGTTGAGAAAACAAATCCGGAGTCCTTCATAAAGCGGTGTCTCAACCCAATAAAAATAACAAATGACATATTCTACCTTTGATTCATTCCTCTACATTTACATATATATGCACGCGCGTGTCTGTCTAATGTCCATCAATTCACGAACCAGGAAAACGACGCTATACCTCAGTAACCGCTTCAGGCGGAAACTTCTACTAGCCCCGAAGCTGTCGACTTGGTTTTCCGCGCAACAAACTATCAACGAGAAGCACAAACAGATCTGGCGATCAGCGCGACGGCGAGGAAGTGCACGCTAATCGCCCACAGCTACCAGCAGCAAGAACGCCACTCCACGTAGCTCCGAAACGAGGTCCCCGGCATAGGCAAACTTCGTGCATCGTGAATATATGTCTGCACGAAAAAAGGTCCAGCTCTCAACACTGTCGTTTGTCGCACCGCACGCAAGTGCGGCGGTAAAACAGCACGCACGCGCGCACGAACTTCGGTGTATCTACTGCGGACAAAGAAAAAAAAAAGCTTGCTCCATATATCCGAACGAGACATCGTTCCGCTGTAAGGGACCCGGCGGCGACGACCGTCCGCACCTCCTTACAGTGTATGCAAGGGGGGGTCCCGTCCGTGAATGTGCATCGCGGCGGCCGCGTTTCCTTTGGGCCCTACTATTCCTGTATAACGCTTATACGTGCGTGCGCGCACTCCCGGTGCCCCCCGCCCGGTGTTGTTCTCGCCGATTCTCGAGCGCGATTGACCACCGACGAGACGCGAGAGCGTTCGACTTTCCTGCTGCTCTCTCGGGACGATCCGAAAGCCGCCGCCCGTGGCCGGAATTTCGAAAACGACTTTCCCCTTCAACGCGGACCCAAACGGAACGCGCACGTACACAACATGCACGCACGCGATCTTGCCACTCGCCCTTTCCCACCTCCTTTATATATAGAGAGACGCTCAACATCAACGCGCACTTTCTCTCAATACAATCTTGACGAGTTCTCTCCTACTTCTCCCACACTCTGAGCGTCGAGCTGCAGTTCCCGCTCCATCCCGAAAGTGCTTAGCTCGTCGGGCTGAATACGAAATGAAGGCGACAACGTGCGCTCGCCACTTGCCGCTGGGGCGTTAGACGCGGGAAGTCGGCGATCTGACCCGAAGGATAAGAAGGGGGAGAAGAAGAAGAAAAAGAAGCGGCGAATAGTGCTCGAGATTAGAACAGACAAGGGGCGGTGCCTCGCGCGGATCCGCGCCCGGTCACTTCGTTTTCCGCAGTCTCTTCAGATAGGGAAACCTTTCTCGCGACGTATAGCTCGATTAGCATTTCGAGCACGCACGCAGCTACGTGCCGCTCGGTCTTAATGCAATCACGCTTCTAATCTGTTCATCGTTGAAAGAATATATACGAGCGCGAGAAGGAGATTTCCTTTTGATGATTCTTCGTTAATAATATTTTGAGCTGTGAACAATGAGACGGTGACAACGGTGGTCTAATAATAGAAACTGTGAAGCCGATATCGCCAAGGCAACACGGCGCGGGGGGCTTAGGAACCTTGACCGATCATTCAAAGCAGGGTACTTAAGTGTTCTTGCATCCAAACACAAACGGAATGCGGGGACTGCGAATACTATTTTAAGCAAATGTCGGCTAAATCCTATGTGCCCATCCTATGTGCTCTGATACCAATGTTTTTTTTAAATTTTGTTTTTCAAGTTGACATTCCGAACGAGATGTTGTTCTGTGATAATTCACTGTAACTTTCATCTACAGTGTTTTTCTGTGTGTTGTTTTTCTGATAGCTCATCCTCTATCATTTTTAACTTTTCAGTGCCAAATACATATTTGTAAATGGCCCCACTTCTAGCATTCGTCTAACAGACCATACAGCGTTTGCACATGTTTTGTATTTACTGACTTATGAAACTAAACATGAAAAATGAAATATGCGCAAACACGTAAGGACTACATACGTAGGGACGTTGGGCAAACACGTAGGATACTAAGCCGTATGCAAATATATGCGCCTTTCAATGTCGAGATGATTGGTTCTAGAAAGCACATTACCGAGCCCTATTTACATTACGCGTATGTCATCATTATTATAACCTTAGAAAGCGTAGCGTTTGGGTTGTTTCCTTATTTTTCCGCATGTGTTCTTTAATTTCCAAATGTGCGTGAACATAGGTTCGTTATTGAGACATAACTGCGTAGCACATTACATGCTACTACAAGTTTCTGTGCAAACGTAGAGTATATATAGAGTAGATCCTTGAAACTGTGGCACACGCCCACGCTGGGGGATTGGCCAATAGCGTTGTTGTTGCTGTTGTTGTTTTCCTCCAATCAAAGAGCGTATTATCCTAATTATTCCTTCTTCTTCTTCTTCTTCTTCTTCTTCTTCTTCTTCTTCTTCTTCTTCTTCTTATTATTATTATTATTATTATTATTATTATTTGAATAGAACACCCGAAAGGTGGCCTGAAACAGAACATCGTTCTCCGGAAAGATTGAAAAGAGTAGGACGAAATAAGCACAAAAAATGGATCTGATTTGACAACCAACAAAAGTTTTTCAGTGAAGTTGCTGGACAAACAAGGAAAATGGTCCTTCTCAATAAAAGCTGTGATAATAAGTACCTAAATGAATATTTTAGTCATAATTGCTCACTGTCTTCACCATTGTCTATAAATAGCAACTACAAAGAAACCAAGGACATCGTGGAACAAGAACTACGCGAGCGCACAAAAAAGCCGCAAACATACGTTTCCTCGCAAAGGGTCGTCAGTCCGTGCCTTACGGAAAAAGACCGCACACTGCAAGATGTACGGTACTTACGGTAAAGGGGTACGTATGTACTGCGTTGTTTTACGGCCGCAAAAGGAAATGTCAGTTTTTTTTTTTTTTAGCTTCACAAAGCTGTGCTATCCCCAGCCCAAAACATAGGAAAGCCGTGTGCGAGTTCAGCGCCTTCATATACATGTATTTCTTTTTTTTTTCTAGAAAGACAACACAACCGAAGGAGCCAGGAGAAACGAGCGACGAGAGGACGAAACATGAGCAACGGTCACAAAACAAAACAATGGTCACATCTTCGCGAAGGCTACAGTCCCTTGAAAGTCTCTTCACTCGCTCGCGCTTCCCAGAAAGACAAAATGCAGCGATAAAAAAAAAAGGGGGGGGGGGAGGGGTAGCACGTACGCTGTTCCGAACGGCTCTGGCCTCCACCATCTCAGCCCTAAATAAAGGTACACACATCTCGTCGTATTCGTCAACTCCCCTGAGAGCCAACAAGAAGAGTAAGAACGCACAACCGGAGGGCCACCACCGTGCCGAATATCGCCTGCATGGCGAGTTCTCGCGCTGGAATTGCCAGTCTCGGTCGTCGTCGCAGCCACGTAGACGGAGCCCGACCACCACCGCCACTACTCTCCATTCGTCCGGGAAACGGTCTCGTTCATTCTATCTTTATTTTCCTTTCTCAGCTGTCCAGGTCCAGCACAGAGAGCGCGCATCGCGGAAGGGCACTCGCACTCTTAACCCCGTGCGACCGCGCGCATCTGCTTCTCGGCGCCCGCGCGGAAAACAAAAGTGCGCGCCGCTCCGCCTACTCTCTTGGCCCGAGATCCCGAACTGGAGATAAAACAAGAGCGCGGTCCGCGCTTGAAGGCGAAGGATAGAACGTGGAACGGGCATCGACACAGTTGTTGTCTACGGTCGCTGAAACGCTACAAAGTGGGAAGACGTGCTTCGCAGCAAACCCGGCAGTGTATACTGCGCGGTACTGCACAATAAATTTGGTGTTTTTCTGCGCTCGTTTGGAGTCGGACCAAAGGTTCCGCGTCATGCGAGGGGCCGTGTATGCTTCCTACATAGGGGGCGATCCTTCGTCCCACATGCCGCTTGGTGCGAAGAGTAAAGACAAATAAAACGTGTCTAGAACACCCCCAGGGCTAGAGGTATAGTGGATGAATTTTACAGGATGGGATAGCGAGCTTTTACGGAGTACGTCGTGGGATGGGATGAAGCGATAAGCAAAACGGTCAAACATTGGCTACCATGGCGTCACATGAGAGAGGCCGTGTATGCTTCCTGTATAGGCGCGATCCTTCACCCCAGATGACGCTTATCGCGAACAGCAACGACTAATAAAACATGTATAGAACACCTCTAGGGCTAGAGGTATAGTGAAGGAGTCTTATAAGAAAGGATAGCGAGCTCTTGAGGACTACGTCGTGAGGTTGGGGTGAAGCGATAACATGAGAGAGGCCGTGTATGCTTCTTTATATGAGATTCTTCACCTCACACTCCGCTTGTGAGAAGATGAGCAACAAATAAACACCTCTAGAAAACATCCTGGGCTAGAGGTATAGTGGAGTAGTTTAGCAGGAAGGGATAGCGAGCTTTTGCGGAGCAAGATGTCGGGGCGGGACGAAGCGATAAGCAAAATGGTGAAACTGTGGCCACCATGACGTCGTCCCCAAATGCTGCGCTCGCAGAAGGCGTTCCGAGACGCAATTTTCCTCGAAAAAAAGTGTTAGTCGAGAGTGGTTACTGCATTCTTGGTCGCATGCCACGTACGAGTCACATATCTATTCGTCGAGTCTAGAAGGGCTCGACGTTTGCCCTTTGCCGGAGCTTTACGTTTAGCACACGTGGCCTGCCGTGCTCGTTAAGCTGCAGACAAGAGGCCGCAGGTTGCGACTGTACGAAGGACCGCCGGCGAGACTTGTGTCGCCGCCGTAAAGCACTGACGCTCGTTGTAGCTGCTCACAAAGGAAGCCGACAGGGCGACCGCCCGGCTCGTCGCCGGAGGGAGGCTCTCAGTCGGGACCGATGCCTCGTCAGATAAAGATCGTTTACATCACCGCAAGAGACCCATAACGTCGCTGCGCGCTTCTTCTACTTTCAAAACGTGTTTGTCCTCTCCCCTCTTTCTTCGTCTCTGCAGGCGACACAGGTGCTTCCTTTCTCTCATTTGCGTTCTGTCTCTGTTATCGATGCGGAGCTAGGGACATTCTCAGAAGAAAGGTAAACGAGCAGTAGACAACGAGTCTGCCATGTTTCTCCCCGACATGCCTCCAGGCATTCATATTGCCACCTATTGCACCATGTGGTATGCAAGCTATGAGGCAGGTGTACCTATGGAAGAAGTGCGCGCTACCACGCTCGGGAGCCAAGACCACCTAGAGCAGTCTCAAGAGCTAGCTACGCTATTATTAATGAACACCGCTACAAATATACCTGGCAACATAATCATCATCAACATCAGCCTGACTACGCCCACTCCAGGGCAAATAGTTCTCCCATGTTTCCACACTTCGTTACAAACGCAGGGCTACACTGAGCTGGCTGATATTGTGCCCTTGAAGCCACAGGCGTGCGCAAGGTTCCCCATCAGGGGGGGGGCAAAGGTTCATCGCAGCGACCCCCCCCCCACCCTATACTGTCTATGTACGGGGCAGATTTTGCGCCCCCCCCCCCACTTAGGTGACTAGAAGGATCAATGTACGGGGCAGATTTCGCGTCCCCCACTTAGGTGAATGGGGGGGGGGGGGGGGCTGCCCCCCCCCCCCCCCCCCTGTGCGCACGCCAATGCTTGAAGCTATTCGCTAGAACTCGAATGAGTAATGAATTCGTGAAGCGTGACAATACGAAAACCGACGTAACGTGTTGCTCTAGTTTGCCTTATTCGCGGCGCATTTCAAATAGCCGTACTCAGCCTTAAAGGGGTCATGAAGCACCCCTTGGGCTGATTGAAAAAACACATCCTGCGGAAAGCTGACACGGCTATGAACTGCTCTGCCAAATATTACAGTCGTGCGCGCCGCGTAATGGCCACAAGCGGAGCGCGAAGTTGCCGTTTCCCCAGGCACCCTCTTTTCAAACAGAGGCCGGTTCTCACTCTCGTCGGTGGGCGGGGCGTCTGTCCGCTGTACGTCGCAAGAGACATAGCATGCTTATTGGCCGATAGCCGACGTAAATCGGGAGCGGCGTTCGGATCAGATGCGCTTCTTGCCACGGGGTGCCGCCACTTGCCGGCGCCGCACTCCTCAGTACACGGTAGCCGCACTCGCGCAAGCGAATCACAGCGGGAGAGCGATCGCGTTTCATGACGCGCGCTGGCGTAACTTCTTTCCCCCATGCCATCCCTCCCTGTCTAGCTTCCAGTGCGCTCGTCGGCACGAGAAAAGAGAGAAAGCGCTGGGAGCGTGCGCCAAACCCCCGTAACTCCGCTGATTCTTGACGGATTCGAGAAATTTTTGTGGCAATCGATTCGGGAGGCAGTACACTCCGATACTGAGGCCATTAGATCATTACTTGGAAAAGTGGTTCATGACCCCTTTAAAGCCAAACACGCGGACAGGACACAGCTCATAATTCAGCGTTATAGAGGAACCTCACTGTAAATAGCAACAAAAAAAAAATCTTTCGCCACAGGAAAACACTATTGCGAATGTTAGTAACAAAGAAAAAAAATATGGATTGGAACAGACGACAGTCAAAAGTCTTCCTGAAAAGCTTAAGCTCGCCACCGACTGCATTTTACTATCTCTGATTACATTTAAAACACCTTAAATATGCGTTTGTTCGGCTGTCACTCTTCCCAAAGCCTCCAGATTGTAATCTACCCTTTATTGCATGGATTCGATTCGCTTGCCATGGCCTCATGACTAAAACGTGTTACACCGCCACCCTCTAATTTTGCTGCGCATACTTAAGCAGCTGGATATAGTTATCTATCCTAATGTACCCCAAGCCTGACACCAGGCTGGCTGTCCTCGCATCAAACGGACAAAGAAAGCCGGAAGTGTGCAATCGTCGCTCACGATGATGTTGTTAGAACAACGCCTTCGAGAATGTCAAACCGTGTTTTTCTTAACCGCGAAAGGTACGTTCCATGCAAACTTGACATTGATGCCGTATACCACACAAGACCTACAGACTGTAACGTTGTGTGTGTGTTCTCCCTCGCTCTTCTTCACTTTCTTTACTCTTCTAACTTTCAAGCTCTCCAATCCCTTTCCCCAGCGTCGAGTAGCACCCCGACTATTCTAAATAGGTTAACATCTCTGCCTTTCCTCTCTCCTATTTTCCTTTCTTAATAGAATGTTAAATTACACCACATTGACTGCTAGCTGATTCTTAAGTGTCCCTGTCTTTAATGTTTCTTTCTTAACATTCTTACGTTTATGGAAAAAAAAAAGAAGTGTCGCAAAACTGCAGATCAATAAATGAAAGAACCTGTAAAGACGGCTTCTCCTCACAAAGGCACTTATTGTGAAGAAGCCAGCTTCGAAGAAACTTAGTACACGCGCGGACACTCGCGATAAAACGGGTCAAGGTTCGCAGAGCCGAACTATCGCAGGTTGGACAGTTGTCAGTTAAAAACATTGTCACTTGCATGAAGGTTGCTTATTTCCTGATAAGGACGCACAGGTAAGAGAGGGGTGTTGTTTATCCGATAACACCACGAACTACTGCTTCAACTCTGAGGACTATGCGGACGCAAAGTACGTATATTATACCCTCCTACAAATTTCACGTTCGCCAGTTGTACGTCAAAGGCGAGTGTCCAATAACGCTGTCAGTGTGCGAATTGAAAGTATTAACGAAGAAAAAATGCATAATAATGGGGCCCCGAATTGGAATTCGGCATACCAACATAGCAAAAGGGATCTCGCATCGACAGGGATCTTGCACATTAGCACGATGATTGATTTAGAAGAGCGGCGTCAAGGTCAGTTTCCTAAAGTAATTCGTACATTAGTAAGTATTTTCTTCCAGTGCTTATGAAGTACAGTTAGCGATGTCCTGTTACTTTGCCTCCCTTTATATCCGTCATCATACAATGCAATAACATACTGCGGCTGCTGAAGGCATTGTTAAAATAAATTCTTCGTACGAAAACAACATGCATCGGCCTCGCTAAGTTTTACCTAGTTAGTGAGCCAGTTTATCTGTATACACTATGGAGCAATGACATCGGCGTACAGCCAGGCTGTTGGCCCGTGTTTACAACGCAAACGCCTCCAGTTGCGACACGGTCCGTTGCATCGGGAGGCGCTCCAATACTTCGCTCTCGCCGGAGGATTCAGGCAAACCCAGAAACAGCTCGCGGTACCGGTCTGCCATCTAGCGGCGAAATCAGGCAACGCGCTGTTTTCGATGCCAGCCACTGCCGCGGTGCGCCACTGCCATCGGAGAACCGGCCGCGCCGCTTCACGCTCTCTCATCACCTTCCTCCCCAAAGATGCAGCGACCGGTACAAACGCAAAAGCGCACCAGGAGAGTGGCGGTGAAGAGAACTGTCGTGCAAACTTGCAAACTTTGAACACGGCGCTTTCTCGACCGATAAACGGTTCGGAAGTGAATACACCTGAATTTGGTGCGACAGGACGAAATAGGTGTGAGTGTTTGGGGACGAAACAGTGATGCCTAGGAATTTACTGCATGCGGACGAAAGCATCGCAGCAGACGCTTTGATGAAGCCAGACCAGAACTCATATTGTACGCTATGTGAACTTCCCGACATAATCCTGTTTTACTAAGCATCATACGTGCTTTGGTGGGACTTGTTTCTTTTCTCATCTTCACAATACATTCGGGAAAGGACAGCCAACTGGAGAATGGATATATCGTCACTGCCTTCTCCACGTTACTTTACTCTTTCTTTCAGATGGAATCCATCGTGCCTGACTTCGATATGTAACAGCCTTATAATTGGCAAGGTTGAGACAATTACGTTTGTGTGGCACGTGCGACGTCACAGCGATACGTGATAACGCTGATCCCGCTTAGCATGTAGCCATGTAGTACGTCGTGTGCTCTTAACTATTGTATCGGTAACCGCCGGTAATTGTGGTAACGACGCAACCAGGCAGCGCCCATGCAGACGCGACCACCCGCTTCGATAATAACTCGCGCTTGCTGCTTGCAATAATAAAAGGTACACCCAACGCGTCGCGCATACGCCATGGGGACGCCGAGCAGAAGACGCGGCGCGGATGAATACACCGTGAGGAACTTTCACTCTTCCTATTGGCTAAGCGGTTCCGTGACATCCACAGTGCTGCAACTAACTTGTAAAATGGAGCAACGTTGGATCGAGTATAGTCCAAGTTTCTGTCATTCCAAAGCGACGTTACTGATGGCAGTGTGCTTTGCCGCACGAACCTACAGCTCTCCGCAAAGCTGCCTTACAGGGTGAATATTGCAACGTCGATCGCAATGTAAACATTCAAGAGTATGGCGCGCCTACGCAAATGCACTTTCAGGCGTGTAGACCTGATTTTACGGACAACAAACTTGCACAGGCGGCTCTAGCGTGGACACGTGCGAATCGTTAACCTGTACCGCTTGTTTATAAGCCGTAGGAATCGGGGACTAGCGCATCTTACCTCATAAGACGAAGTTACTGCCAGCCAAAATTAATAGTTCGGGCTTATGTCGCACTGATGACGCGCGAGATGCTGTTACTAATGACGCACAATACCAAACCAACGTAATGCTCTGAAGTAGTGAACAATTTATGTTCAAGCATTTTAATGCTACTGTTTCATCAGATGTCCATTGTTTTCTTGTTGTGAGGCAGTCGCCTCGTTAGCCCACTCAATATAGTAGCATTGATGGCTGCTTCTCCTTTACGAATGAAAAATAAAGGACTTTAGCTGAATTTAGAGTAAATAAAAAGGAAACTCCTAGAGAGTCAACTGTCAAGTAATATTTAGCTACGGATCCTGTATTCATATCTGTCAATGAGTTGCTTAATATGCAGTTCTTTCAGCTCAGTACCTTGGAAGCTTAAGGACGGCCCGCAATCCCATCTAACATCGTCTGCAAAGAGAGAGCCAGCTTCGAGACTTCATTTTTCTTAGAAGCAATTTTCTTAGAACTCATTGTGGTAACACATCGCACGAAGCTTGCTGATTGCATTTCTTAGACGCGATTCCGCCTAGGTCTTCCGTTTATGCACCTGACCCTGTTGACAGCGCGCTAGACCGAAGTGGTGCAGCGCAGATAAAGCGGGTAGATGAAAAAGCATCGCAGGCAAGCAGGCCACGGGTAAGCGACGTTGAAGCGGCTCATGTCTCCTTCGTTATTATCAATAAAACGTTTCATCTCCCACAGGACAGGTTGAGCACGAGGCCACGCGGTAATTGTCAAACGTACGGGGAGGAAGTAATTACTAAAATCAACTAATCATTACCCGCATTACTGAGCCTGAGAAAAAAGGATCGACCCGGCTAGAGGTGGCGACAGGCGCTCGTATAGGACGCGAAATAGATGATAGGACTGCACTAATTGAGTCGGCAACGGCGGCCGCGCCATTTGGAACGGACATTGATTGTGTGCACCAGCAGTGGCACACAGCGCAAAGAGACGGAAGTCACGTTTCTTCCCGAGGGGGGGGGGGGGACGCGATTACATCTCGCGCGCCGGAGCATGTCGCGTCGCTAATGACGTCAGAGGCGACGGATTGAGACGACGACTGTCTAAGGCAAACAGTCATTACACGCTCGCTGTCTTTGCTAACGAGATAAACGCAAAGACGCTATATATAGGAGTGGGCTTAGTGATGTATGGTCCCAATGGCCATGTATAGTAAATCTGGAACACCGCCACGACTCAATATAGTAGACTGCTGCCCGGCAGTAGGCGCTTGCACTGCGATTAGCGAATTAAGTCGAACGCGTTCGGCTGCACATCAATGACCTTTATAGGCAAACGAGACCGAGACGATCGGGACCGGTAATCAACGCCGATATTTCATTGGCCCTTTCAAGGCCGAGTAGCCCACGTGCGTTGAAGTATAACGGGAGCAAGACACGGCGAAAGAACTTATACAGGTGCGGGTAACACGGACACCCGTATATACGCCAATCGTATGGTCGGTATCGTTTCGCAGGGTAATAGGTGTCCCTTCTGCAGCTGTCTGCAATTTGTCAAACAGCTGTCGAAGCAACAACCTGCACGATTTCTGATAGCTCAACCGTGAGGAAGAGAAAAAAGACTATGCTCTTTGAATTCATTGTCAGTAATGCGAAAAATTTACAGTAACCTTAATTACAGCTTATGAAATGAGAATAATTATCACACCTTTACGTAAAAGGAAGCCTCAACGAAATACACACGGATTTCTTGGGAAGAAAGCTTTCCACTTGGCGAAATATTTGTCCCAGACCTGGACGAATTTATTTATGCTTTCTTTCCGAAAAATCCGCACAAATCTTGTAGCTTCTTGCTGCAAGAGGGTCAACTACAATTGCCTTTGTTTCACGAACTGACCTCCATCTTGGGGGTTTTGCAAAAATTGCCAAAATGTTAATCTTAAAGCTAAAATGTCTCAAATTCCTAGATAGGGTTAATTTCACCACACAAAATCTAACAAGCTGCAGGAAACTCGAGAAGCAGACTGCACCGCATATCTTGTGAGACCTCTCTTCGTCTTCCTGATACTGGGCAGACAGTTATTGCCTCACTGCCGTTCATCTGTCTTCCCTGAAAAGCTATTCCACTGCTTATACTGGCGCTAATCTTTCCACGACCGCGTATATAAGTGCAGTATGCCAGCCGATTCGCGCTAGAGATCGTGGCGTTATCATTAAAGAACCGCAAAAGACCAAACGACGAGCAAGCCAACATTGCGGAGGTGCACTCCTCGATTGAGTTGTTGCATACACGCCTTCCATGGAGGCGACGTTGCGTAAATATCCTTCTTCTAAGGCTATCTGCCGCCAGCGCGCGTGCGCATTCCTAATGATACAGCCGAATGCCTGTGAGGGCCTCTGCCGCCGCCCGGTGGTACCTGGTGGCGGTTCCCTTCATTATGCGCCAACTGTGCACTCGCGTAGTATGTATGCGCAGATGCACGGCGATTGCAGCTTTCGTGTCGTCGTTCATACCAGCGGCGACGCCAAGGATCTATGCGCGCGCGCCTTGTACAGGTGTATAAGAGTAGTGAAATACGCGTGGCCCTTCGCTCGGGCTGCAATCATTGCACTGTTCCGCATTAATGTACGTGTACCGCACGACGCAGGTGTACAACGAGACGAAGGTTGCGCGGAAAGGAGCGAGTAATTGCAGATTGAGGAGGACGGCTTGCGCGAGGCCCCCTCCTGTAAGTGCCGCGCTCTGGAAGATTGAGACCTCACGTATAGACTGTGGCTACGGCGCTCGAGAAAAGCGCGCAGTATGTAGTATACATGTCGAAGAAGGAAAAAAAGTACAAAAAGCGTAACGGCAAGCACAGCTTAATTCTCGAGTCCTTCTCCCACTTATACGCGCGATGTCACCGTGAGATATCAAACTGTTTGTGTGTGTGTGTGTGTCGTGCGTCTTTGCCGCATTGTGTGCGAGGCATGCGTTGTCACTTGGCAGGCTGGGCGGTGGCTTGCAACCTTGCGTTTACGAGCTTTGTTTCAGGAGGTCGGGCGATCGTTGCGGCAGTGAGTGCGCAGTGAGTGCGCAACAAGTACACGGGCGAATACACGGAGTCTCATGAACGTCCTGAGCGCTTCGACCAGTGACGGCTGACGATGGAACTAACACAGGGGTGCTACTTGACGACGCACCTAGGCGTCACAGCAGCCATGCTTTGGAGCACGAATTAGGGTTTCATCCAGGCGCGTAGCCAAGGGGGGGGTTGGGGGGGTTCAAACCCCCCCCGAAATTTTTCAGTTTTGCTTGCGTATATATACACGCGCACATACAAACGCACGCACGAACATACATAAAGTATGGTTGAACCCCCCCCCCCCGAAAAAAATTTCTGGCTACGCCCCTGGTTTCATCGTCCGATAGACACGGCGGCACCCTTACGAAAAAAAAAAAAGAAATGCGGGAAGTTTTCACTAAGTCGCGCAAAGCTTGGCACAGCGAAGCACAGGCCCGTCGCCGCTCGCTGGGCAACCTGTTTCTCTATTTCTTTATATTTCTCTATAGAGCTCGGCGGCCATCTTTGATTCGTTTTCTTTCTTTCTTTCTTTCTTTCTTTCTTTCTTTCTTTCTTTCTTTCTTTCTTTCTTTCTTTCTTTCTTTCTTTCTTTCTTTCTTTCTTTCTTTCTTTCTTTCTTTCTTTCTTTCTTTCTTTCTTTCTCTTTCTTTCTTTTTGATTTTCTCTCTTTCGTTCTCTTTCTGCGTTTCTTTCTCTCTATTTCTGTCTTTCTAATTCTTTACATGCTATGCTTTACCCTCTCCCTTCCTCCTCTTCCTCACATCTCTCCTTCGCTTTGCTTCCCCCTTGACAAATCGGCGCACGTGTTCTGGAGGCGAAGCACAAGGTGATGAAGAGGACGAAGAGATCGCGTGCCGGTTCATGGTGATGACAATTTTGGGTCACGACACATTACGCCGAGCTAGAACAGCGTCGCTGTTCAAAAAAATAAATAAAAGAAGGTTCGTTTATTGAACATCTAAACAGTCGACGCTATTCAACTTGTTCGAGTTTATTCGGAACCCTGCATTAGAAAGTTGCTCTTAGCACAGGCTGCGGCTTCGGCATGTGGAAGTGCATCATAGTCGTCGTCATCATCAACATCATTAAAAATATCACTGGTTATTTAGAGGCAAATGCGAGAGAAATGCGTTAGCGTTATCTTAGATTAGCCGCAATTAACTTGATAGCCAAACCAAGCCAACAGCAGTGACCATCAAGAAGTAGTACAGGTATTATTCAAATATACGCGGTAGGCTTGACACGAACTCGCACACTTTTTACCACTGGCGTAGCCGGGGAAGGGGGCTGGGGTTGGAGGGTTAACACCCCCTCCCCCTGCCAAAAATGTTCAATTTTGCATGTGTGTATATACACGGACACATACAAACGCACACACGAATATGCATAAAGCATGGTTAAACCCCCCCCCCCCCCCCCGAAAAAAAATTCTGCCTACGCTGCTGCTTTTTACCGGTCTCCCTACTAACGCTAACGCGTTAGCACATTGTCATCGCGGTCATTGTTGCTCTTCATATACTTTGAAATATAGCTGTAGTTCAACATGGCATTGCAGAGCTGCTTCATCTAGCAATCCTAGTCAAACTAAGAAACGTTTTTTTCTAGCGACTATATTGTCATTATTCAATTGAAATGGCTCTCTGGTCATTATCCTTACAGCGAAATGACCAGGACGCCGCCGCGGCTTCTTTATGGTCGCAATGAGATACTCGGCAAAGTGAATAATCATGAAAGGGCAAACGAAGGAAATAAATTGTTACAAGGTAAAGCACTTATGAATAGCTCGAACATCACGACACACATTACCGGCGAGGCACGCTAGAGAAAAGGCGAAACAGTCATTAGCGTATGAAGTTTCAGAACTCTAAAACAGAGAAGCGCCTCAGGAAAACATGCGTGACTCGTATCATTAACGCGAGAACACGTACGGTTCATGAATAAGACGAATTGGAGGTTCAGGAATGCAGACAGTGTGAAGCGATAGCTATCTCGTCCGATGCGCTTCGGTCGTGGCTCTCCAAAAACATGTAATTAGAAAGAGATTGGTAATTTGCGTCATATTCATTCTGAATAGGTGCAGTAATTCGCTTAATCAAACTCGAGCTTTTAGGACGGGAGGCAGAGAATTTTAAATATATCGAAGGATGTTAAGATGTCAGAGGAGGCGAATTCGTGTCCCATTACATAAAGCGATTTTTGCCCCTTATGCCCCGCAAGCCGTTCTCAACGGGGTCATGAGCGGCGGCGAACGCAAATGCCATGCGCATGACGTTGAATTTTCTCGTGTATTCTCAAGTTCCCTGAGGACAATTGCATTAAATCCAGACAGGCTTAACTCCAAGGTCCTTACCTAAGGTTCCAACAGAACTAAAACAATTCAATACTGGGTACTGTATCAGCGCATCTAGAGAAGGACAGCAAGGTAGAAAAGTTGCTCCATAAAAACAATCCTCGAAGCATCTAAAATACCCATGTCACCCATATAAAATACTGCTTCGTAAAACAGTGGGAGCCAAGTGCTGAATGAAAAAAAGGTCGGCATCTCAAGAAATGCATTCGCTTGTCTAACGTGAAAACGTAACTCGAATAATAGGAGCACCAGACAGACATTGCTTTAGTTGGATGTCTGACGAGCATAGCCTTCCAAAGAGTAAAAGAAGGGATATAAGAGACGTGTTGAAACCTCCCTGGTTGATTTCGATGAACCGAGGTCCTTTATCAGCGACATTAATCTGAATCTATTCGTTTGCGTCCTATCTCTCTCCACTCCTCCTCTCTCCTTTATTCCAATCTACGTGCTCTCTCACGCCATGTAGGGTAGCCAATTGGAACTATACCCCTGGTTAACATCCCTGTATTCCTACGTATTCTCTCTCTCTTAACCTAAAGTTCTCCCTTGGCAACGGCTAGTTGATTTTCACAGCCTGTTCCTAGAAGTGACATCTACGAACGCTTATCATTTTAAGTACCTTGGGGTGACTCGTAATCCAACGTGCGTCTCTCGAGGATCAGAAGCAACCACAGAACACCTGTCGTGGACCTGCTCGAATATTGCGTCAATATCATGCATTTGACAGACAACACTGAACTTGCTGGACTGCAGAGAATTTTGATAGGCGACAATTCTTGGATGGCGACTGCATCTATCGCTGACGTAGGACGCGATTCGTGCGTTCCTGGGCTGTTTGTAGAACGCCGGCCTCCAGTGACCATTTGTAGCCCGTTCGACTGTCCTGACTCCCTGCGGTCTAGACGATGAAAGATGCGAATTCCTGCTATCCATGTGGGATCACTGTGCACGTATTGCGTACTTTTCACTCTCTGCTTATTCCCGTCTTTCCATTTCCGTTTCCATACCCCACATCCAGTGTAAGGTAACAAACCGGACGCGGCTTTGGTTGGCTTCCCTCTATCTAATACTAATAGGCAAGCATTTTTTTATCTTTAATATATACTCCCCGAAAATGTGTGAGAGAAAAAGAAAGGAAATACAGGAAATGTAGGAAGGTTAGCTAGATTTTGTTCAATTTGCTACCCTACACGGGTGAGAGAAGGGAAGGGGTAAAAGAGAGAGAGAGAAAGCACGACTGCACACAATTCACAATATACACATATACAGTGGAGTGTATCTACAGGTGGTGATACTTTTATTCATTTGCCTTAAAGAACTGCAGAAGGGCTCGTGTGATTTTCTGGGCTGATGAGCGATGAGGCCAAGCTCCCAAGATCAAAATGTAGCTGGCTATTAACCTTACGACCACGAGCACCTCAGAAAAACGCCATAACCAACGAAACACCGCGACCGGGACAAACACCGCCGCTTTCTAAAGTGACTTCCTCACGACGATTACACGATAGGCGAAAATAGAACACCCATGGAAGCTGCAGCATCGAGCCTCGTCTTGCCTCGTCTGAAGGTGTGGGTGTGTCTTCGAGTCTATAAGGACGACACGGCGCGGCAGCTGGTCGCGCACGGGGCGAGGCGAGGCCGCGTCCCAGGCTCAAGAGCCGTGGCACCACCGCTACCAACGTCGGTCGCCGTGTGGTCCCCCCCCTCCCCACTGCTCTCCCAGAGCAACACGGTCAATGTGACCCACAATCGCATCACGCCGCGCTCACACGATCGCCGGCCACACACACGCTGTGTAACTGCGATCGCTCTATACAGCAGGCCCGCACGGAGTCAATAGGGAACAGCAGCAAAAACAGGCGCAGGTGTGCGAGCGGTTGGCCGGCAGTATACCTTCGAGCAAGCAACATGCGTCTTCTACGGGACGAAGCCAACACACGCTTCGTCGTGCCGATTGCCGATTTAATTGGCACTGCCTTCTCTTCGATGCCGGCCGGTCTCTGTGTGTACGTGCGTGTGTGTGCTTGTCGATGTTGAGTGTGTGCGCGCGGACTCGACCCGGAAGGCCGCCTTCCAGGGCGACCGGGCTCGGTCGTTCTGTATAGACGAGATCAGAGCGCAGACTATATACGCCGGACCGCGATCGACGTTGGGAGGAGTCGTTCGGTGGCGCGACGTCCCCGTACGGACCGAACGCGGTTGCGCAACGCATCCGTGCCTTGGCTATATATGCCAGCAGGACAAGATATAGCGAAATGATGATACAGTTACGCCGCTATACACACGGTAACACCGGACCACCTACCCTGTGTAGGTCTGCATAAAGGTGACGTACACAAAAGGTTCACTGCACACACAGTTTATATACACCTAGCTATGAAGCTACGGGACAGGATATTTGCGGGGGAGAAAAAAAAAAGCTAAATTCCAGCTTAGCCTTGTAACATAGTTTCTGAGTAAAAGTTTCCACCAGTAGTAAATAGTGCTTGCAACCATCGATGTTGCCCGTTAAATCAGCAGTGTCATGTGTTAACAGAGCAGAAATTGACATTCGCTGTAGAGCCCGTATTCCGTGAACTTTTCTTGCCAGGTGCACATACGATGCTTTGTGCTTTGCGTGCCTTGCGTATTTTGCGTACTAAGTACGTAGGGATTTCTTATAGATTGTGGAAGACTATATACGAGAACTGTAAAAATTCCGCTCCGCTATATCTTGCTCCCGCGCTATAGCTTGGGAACGGGATATATAGAACCTATAGCACCGATATATTTGCGTAAGCGATCTTACATCACGACAGTATTAGCAACCTGCCGACGTTACCCATATATAGAAGCTTCTATTTTGGGAGTACGTTTATTTCGAAAACAGAGCTTGCTCGGGGGCCGGTGTTTCTGAACCATCGAGCTCCATTGTGGTGCAGACCAACGTGAGTTATATAAAGGGAAAACAAAGTACGCGCTAATGCGTGGCAGCAATTTTCGGAAGCAGCAAATTAGCCTGATCTTCACGCGTCCCTCGGCATGGCTTTCGAAAGCAAAGCGAAATCGCAACGATCTCCGGTCTTTAATAGCCTCTACACAGTCGTGCGAAAGCTGGCGATTTGCTGGCAGCCAGCTTTGCGCCGATGAGTATCGAAACCACTTTTCTTATCGCTTCTATTTTTCCTCATCGGACAATCGATCTACCCGAGCAAGGGACGGGTGATCACCGGAGGAAGTTTCTCTCCCTGAAAGCTTCCTTTCCAAAAGTATCGCTCGCGCATGAAACACGACGAGGGAGAATAAATAAAAAGAAAAATACGAACAGTCAGCACGTACACATATATCTACCAAATGGGAACGCTCGCGTTGTTCATCACCGGCTGGGGCAGCGATGCCGAACGCATACGTGAGGTGTTAAAAAAAAAAGGAACCGGAACACGTTTATACTCCGCGTGCCTCGGTTGTGCGGCGTCGATCTCGACGTTTCGGCCATTATCCTCCGTGGCCCAGCGTGCGAAGCCCCTCCGCGTTGGTCCATAACCCAATTACCGTCGAATCTTTTCGCCGAGAATGAACAGGAAACCGTGCTCGCTCGAGTGTGGCCCGATCCCCGAGGACGGTCACGATGTAAAAAAGCACGCGGCGAACAGTGACTCGGTGGTGCATTGTGCGTACGGTAGCGCGTGCACGAGTTCTCAGCGGAGAAAGATACGGACCTCGTCGCGAAAGCTTCTGTGGCTGAGGCAATGCTCTCGAATGCGGTGGAGGGAGTGGGGGGTTGCGTTTAAGTGCTTCGGCGAAGAACGAAAGGTTTGATGCCTGAGTATGAAGCCTTCTTCAAGCCCCGCACGCAGGCAGGCAAACGTACTCGCTCATGCGTGAACGAATGGGATGCGGAGGAGTCTATTCTTGCGGCCTATTTCGCAAAAGTAGCGCGTGAGTATAGCGGTGGGTGAAGCCCTCCGATCGACGCCTGCAGCGCACGTAAAAGAAAGAAAGAACAAGAGAAATGGAGAGGAGGAGAAAAGAAAAGCATTTTGAAAACCCTTGCGATGTGGCAGCCGCTGTACCTTGATCGAAGCGGAAAGAAACGCTGCTTATAAATGCACGCAAGCATCGAGATGTACCTTTGCAACGTCACGTTGGATTCACTGAGTAGCTGCTTCCTCTCGTGTTCTTTTTGTTTTTGTGGCAGCAAAGAGAGAGAAAAGATAGATAGCAACGCAAGAAGTGTAGCCAGCGCTTAACTAGGCGCGTCTCGTGGTACAAGGGCTATCAAGGGACATTTTGCCCGCCTTGGGGGAGTGGAAACAAGTGCCGCTTAACAGCTCCCAGCTCGAACTCTGATCTGCACAAATGCACCCCCCGCCCCTTCGCCCCTCCCACTCCCAAGTACGATATGGTTAGAGCAACTGGAAACAGTTATGACAAATTGCGCTATCGCATTGCAGCCAAGTGTTAGCTCTCAGCTCTAATTGGTTAATTCTCTGAAATATCATCACAACTAATGATGAACGAAAGACTGAGAGATACGCCATTCGCGTTAACCTGTTTACAACTACAGTGACGTTAACGGAGCCTATTAATGTGACTAATTACACTTCCAGCAAACTTAGCCGCCTTCCAATGAAACATCCGTGCAAAGGTCTCCGTTTAGCGACGTGACCGCAGCGCAGGGATCAAGAAAGGCGTGGTCAGCAGGGCTGCATGTTTTATTGCTTCCAGTTAGGTCTAGAAAGAGGCTTGCACACATCCTTATAGGTTATACAAAAAATACATTAGTTTCAGCGCGAGCTCGAGGAATTCGGGTCAGTTTCTTCTTCCGGGGGAACGCAGTACACGTTGGTTATAGCTGTAATAAAATGTATAACTATACGTTTAATTGGTTGGAGCTATAACAAATGAATCACGTGACTCTTTGCTGTGTGAAGAGGAGCCTCAGTTATACTTTTGAATAACGACTTCTACTAATACGTCCAGTTACGGGGCAACGTACACCAGTATAACCAACAACGGCGAGTCGTTGAAAATATTATCGAGGGCCCCTGCGGCGTTTGTAGTGTTTCGTGTCCCATTTATCACCGCTGTCCTGTACAGATTGCAGGAAAAAGAAAGAACGGACAGCACGAGCCGCGTATGCACGTCATTACGCAACCGAAGAACGCTTTACGGAGCTAGCAAGGGAGTCATGACAACACAAACACACGCGGTTCATTAGGGAACTGACCGCAGGCAAGGTGCTCGTATTCTTTCGGAAGCCGCGTTACATTGCAATGGTGCGAGTGCTTGCTACTCGGTGTCGTTCGTGTAACAAATGAATGTTGCTCCCGTGTCGCGCGCGGTGCACCCGCCAGCCGCGACCCCTACTGGGAAACACGCCGCCGGAATTCTCACACACACGGCAAAGTGTGCGCAGCTACTGGACTATCTGTTATACACGGTGGCACCCTGTGCGGTCGTATAGGACGATAAATCATGGCCGAAGCGGCGTCGCCGTCTCCGCTGCAATCGTTTCTTATATATAGTACATATAAGCTGAAGAAGAAGTTCCCCGGGCGCCGCAAGACCACTTGAAGCCCTTCGACGAGAAACTGTTTCGCTTCGCAAGACCGGAATGATATCCGGGAACATCGCCTGAGAGACCATTCGAATATTTGGAGCTCAATGTGCTCGGGCACCTCAAGCGTCAGTTACAGCGAGGGCGTGAAGGGCGCTTGTACTCGCCCTCCTCTGCAACGAATGCACCCAATAACTGCTGTTCACGGCGCAGGGTGACACTTGTCAGTGCTGAATTCTTTCATGCATGTTTGTTAGTAGGAACCACAATAACGCATTCGTTGCCCCTTGCTGCAACGGTTTGTAGATCGGCATTCTAAAATAACTTCTATTATTTATCAACGGTCCATCCTCAGGCGCTGACGTCGAGTAATAAAGTGAAGGCATTGCAAAAGAAAACGAATATATTACCGCGGTTTACGTGAGCAATGATGATGAATAATATAAACGGCTAACTTTACTTTGCAGCATAAGCAGGGGCTTTTTTTTTATCTTGCTGATTATTATTATTTTTCTTTTCACTGCCAAACCCGGTATGCGGAAAGATCACTGTACTTGGGATTACCTACGATACAATATTGGCGCAGGTTGAGAAATCTCTAAATGCCTCTCTCACTTTCTGTCCTTGGGCTTGAAAGAAGTCCATACGTACGCGCTCGCGCAAGCTCTCGAGTAAGGTTTGCCAAAGGGCGCTTCACCACATCAATGGTATTTGTGACTAGAAGCCAACTTTACAGACTCACTTTAGTTTGGGTATATACGTTTAGATAGTGTAATAGAAGAATTTATGCTGTGCCCGCGTGCACATTAAGAGGGAGTATTACGGTAACGAAGGTAAACGTCGGTAAACGCGAAACCAACAACAAATCTGCACGAGCCGTCATCAAATTAGGGCTCCATCTGTTCTGAGATTGACAATCGAACTCATCATTGGAGCGTCAGGCGCTCGCAAGCTTCGTGATTCACTCCTAAAGATGTTCGCGACGCGTCCCATAGCGTTATATTTAAAGCTTTTTGTTGTTTTTTGTTATTGCGTCTTTTTAAAATTTACTTTAGCCGTTACACCTGAACGATAACGAGATAATAGACGGTCGATTCAGAGTGAGTTGTAGAAGAAAATTGATTTCTTGGATCAGACACGTTTCTGATTAGTTGCGAGAAATCACGCAACGTGAAAACGTGTGGGAAAAATACAGAATTAGGCGAACTGGTATTGTCTCATTTTTCGCAAAGGCTTGTAGGCTGAAGCACAAAGCAACGAAAAGTGACTTAACACGACACGCGTATTTGGTTGGTAAGAACTTCATTGATAGAAGCCTTTATAATTTTTCGCCTTGTACATTACCGCATATGTACCTTTTGAAGAATGTACCCACAACATCAAACAAAGCTTACTTATCACAACCGCATGAAATCCGCCATCATGTTCGACAGTGTCCTTTTGTAGTAGTTGGTCTACGAAGTCGCTTACCGTTGTCGTGTTTGAGAAACCAATGCAACGTGCCAATTGCAACCACGTAAGCAGCCAGGTACGCGCAAAGCGTCAACTTATGTGAGCGACTGTATTTACGTGGAAATGAACATACCGAGAAGAATGTAAATACGTCAATATATGACTATGTCTGCAGGCAAAGGTTGACCTCAGGAAGTCTTCAACTTGCGTTAGGTTTTCTGCATTTGTAATAATTTCGACAAAAATGTGTGCAAGGCAAAACGCGAGCCTCGCGTTCAACGACACCTAATAGCACAGAAGAGTGGTACAGTCCTCACGGATTGAAACGAGACATTACTTTCTTTACTACAACGACTTCGATGAGCTATTGCTCAATAGCGCCATGTCGCTAGAAATCTGGCCGCCAAAGGTAATTTTGGCTCAAATGTAAGTGTTCCGAGTCAAAATTACGCCGATGTGATACGAACTGAAGATGCCGGAAACGGAAGTACGTACATTACTTAACGGTAAATTTTCGCATTTCAATCCTCGAGCAGCGCCCAACGCACGTGCACCGCCCGTATTGAAGACTAACGTTGACGTCCATCGCGCAGTAAGAACAGACCACAAACTGGACAACCTGTCAAGACATGGAATGCGGCAGTGCCGCTGAATTGATGTCGTTCCTAAAATACTGTACTCCCGTACTTACCAGCCATCAACTATGCAGAAAGTTCGCGATGGCTTACCAGAGAAAATAAGAGAAAGGGGTGTAAGTGCGGCCGTAAAGAGCGTCAAAGGTTGAGAGAGAGGGGCTGGAGGCTAAACGCCAGGCACGCGCGTAAAACCGACCCCTCGCGGGTGCAAACACTCCCGGAAGCCGTATAAACCGGGCTGCCTCGATGTCCACATCCGCCGGCGGACCTTAGTGTGTATGCCTCTGCAGCGACGACTATGTGGTATGCAACCGTCACGACGAAATGAAGTGCGTCTATGGTTTAGATATACTACGGAGTAAAAGGGGGAAACGAAAGTCGTTTTGCGCCCGCAGCCCTAACAGAATGGCTCTTAAAACAAACCCTTGTCGGTCGTGCTGATCTTTACGACGAGCGGGGGGGCCGGCGGGCCACTAACGCGCCGCGCACGAGCGCTTAGCAGTGCCGAGAAAGCAGCAGTTGCCACATATTCGCGGCCGTGACGGGTATCGTGTACCGGGTTCAACCTAAAAGAAAGAGGGATCAGCCGTGTGGCATTACCGGGCGAAGAAATACACCGCCGGTGAAACGAAACTGCCCCGTGCGCGAAAGCACGAGCGAGTTCTTTCGGCGCTTCTTTGATTTTACCGCCTTTCTTTTTTTGTTCGTCCGAAAGTGCGGAGCAAGCGATTCCAGGCGCCCGTTTCTTTCACCCCTCCTTACCGTCGCCGAAAACTTCCTTCCCACGACAGCAAACAAAACGTGCTTGTGGGCTTAGCGTGCAACACGGGAATAGTATAAACTTAGTGTCACGGCCAGAGAGAAACAAACGCTGTGTGCCTTCCCGTCTCCTACTCTACAGCCCCTTCCCTTCCCCCTTCATACTAACCCCGGCTTTTCAGCATCGCATCGTGAAAGAACTGCGCCGCTTCGAAAGTAAACAAAAGCGAGCGCCGCAGCCCGAGTATATATACGGACGACGACAAACCCGTGTCGTAAAAACGAAGCGGACGGATGAACATGCCGTACACGGAAGACGAAATAACAATGTAAAAAAAAAACAAGAAGGTGCGAGGCGAGAAATAAACGCGTCTCTCCGAGTTACCACGAAGTTGTACGTACAACCAGACGGAGCTCTCAGCGTATCATGCGAGGTGCACTTCGTGAGCGACTCCTCTCTACTAAACCGGCACCGCGCGACGAGAGAGACAGCCCCGCACTAAGCGGCGGTGATTTCATTTCGCTACTTCTTTCTTTTCGTCCCTCAAACTTTTTTTTTGTTTTCGCCACACAGCCGAAAGGACACTTCGGTGTGTCCATCTTCAACCTCCTCTCTCATTATGTTCTATGTAACAGCGTCCGTAGTCTTCGACACAACGTTTTTGCCCGCGATGATGCGACATTCCAGCGACGCATGCTGCGGGCAGGCCACGACGTTGTTCGTGTTTGCATCCTTTTATCTATGTACCATACAAGGTTTCTTCGCGACGGAGAGAACACTTCTCGGGGGCGGCCCCGCTTTTGTATTGTCAGGTCGTCGACGACCGACGCGGAAAACAAGGATATAAAGATGAGAGGAACGCGACAAACGCACAAGTATAAACCAAAGTCGAAAGAAAAGATACGCAGAGTACGCGGTCGTCCTTTGTACAAGACACGTAACAGCTATAGCGTGCGTGCTCACATGCGCATACCTGCTTTTAAAAAGCAACGTTTCACACAGACGCACGCACGCAAGCTCGCCACGGCCCTGACATTGCTCGAAGCACACCCCCACTCTCTCGTCACTCGCCTCCCCTCCCGTTGTCCTGCGAGACCCGTTCCTCCTAATCGACAAACGTTGAAAAGGAATGCCCGCCGTTTCCGTGCGGGCCGCACATGTCTCTCCGTTGACAAGTGTACTACCTTTAGTGCGCGTCCTTCCCATCAGTTACGCACCGAGCCTGAGCGAAAGCCTTTTCTTCTTTCTTTTTAAACTCCAAGATTGCTTTTGTTACCTCATGTTCCTTGCGCTGCTCCGCAGCGAAGAAGGCGAAACGCAAACACCCGGCCACATAGTTGGAAGGCAGGAGACCGAGCTGAAATATATTTTTGCGCGCTCGATTTGAACGCTGATAGACGGAAGTTCACTGCCCTCTCCGTGGGTCTTCTTCCTTTGTGACTAAGCGTAAAGCGATGCATCTCTGGTCGGTTGAAATATTTCTCTTGGTACTGGCGACGTGCGGTGGTAACCTCGTCCACGCTTGAAGGCTGCTTTCTTCGCCTGCCTGACCAAACAACTTTCTTTTGATTTTCCTTTTCTCGTACCTAAGAAACGACCTGAAGGATCGAAGAGGAGACCGGTGTTGTTGTGGACGAATGAACTCGAGCAATATATTGTTTTAGAATAGCTGCGAGTTAGAAGGTTTTGATAGCGAACTATATTACGCCAACAGATAATAGAGAGAGAGAGAGAGAGAGATGCAAAAAAGGAAGGCTGGGAGGTTAAGCAGATAGTAGCATCTGGAATGAAGCCAAGGTAAGCATAGGGGGCAATATTTGCAACCTTTAATTGAAGTGCAGTGATTATGCCGTCGGTGGGGATCAAACCCACAACCTTCTCATTGAACGAAGGCTGTGGGCTCGCTTATGATGATGGTGGTGATGACGATCTCACTAGCATTCCCCTTGGAACGGGGTGGCACAAGCTAAATGACCACCAGTCACAGCCTGTGCGTTCCAATCATCTATTGCAGTTTAGGATCCTGACTATCTCTTTTTTTACCCCTTTATGCAAGCTTGTTTTTATAATACGCCGTTATGTATACCAGGCTGTAACAAATCCTACTCTTTGAATGTCATCCCTGCCTTTGAAGTGCAAGCCAGTGCAACTCGTTTCGATGACGGCGAGTGAGTGAACATTCTGACATGTGAATGCGAGATGATAGTGAAGGTGAGCTTCAAAGGAGTGCTGCAATCCGAGAAAATTGCCAACCATGACGAGCAACCAAAAATACTTCTTTACACGAAGCTAGCCAAATAAAAACTTCGGCAACCTTCCTCTGTCGACACTTAACTCGAAATAAACTTGTTTTCTCCGACCAAAAGTGCACATGTTCACTAATGTAAGTCGACATGCATGCACTCAAAAACTGTTTCTTTCGCCTTCGGCACTTCCGGAAGATTTTGAGCTCGGAGCTAACTTTCACGTCCAAAAACTCCTTCACTTTGCTTACTGAAAATCTCGGCTTCTAAATCGCCGCCCGCCGCGTCATTTCTTTCGCAATTCTTCGACGAAGCAGTCGAACCCTGCATCTAGTGAGCTACAGCATTAGCCTGGAAAACTCAACTGCGACGAGTGAGGGCAGCTCATCCACTCAAGGCAGGGCAAGCCAACTGCGGCTCTACGTGAAGTATATTGAAACAGCCGGCGCACCCACAAGAAGCTCTCCGGACCGCGCACGCTTTGGAGAGTTTTGCAAACAGCCCACGGACTCTTCTGAGAGGTTACTGAAGGCTATAAGCGTACTTGAGGACAGGAACGGGTCTATTAGACTAAGGGTTCGTCGAAGACCACCTTGCCATCAAAGCAGTTCCAGGGCCTTCTAGGAAAGGACGGTAAGCCACGCCTGCGCTCCGAGCGTGACTAGTTTGCGCTGCAGCCGCATAGATTGAGAATCGTTCCCTTGAACGATGAGAAACGCGCAGCAGATCAAGTATACCGCACTCAGTCCTAGAATGAGATTAAGCTTACATGCTCATGTGTTATTAAAATATATTTAGCGTCGCTCTTAAATGTCTCAGGACGGCAACGGCGTGTGTTGTACAGCAAATAGGCGCCGCAAATATTCTTGTTGAGATTGATATAAAGAGACGAACGCAGTAAATTGCATGGTCATGACATACACACAGCTGCTAGCACATGATATGTTTTGAACAACAGAACGAAGTGTCGAGAGAAGGGAAATGTATTCAAGTATGGGATAGGTTTAGATGGATTTGTGATGTTAGGAAATATGGACGCGTAGAGGATGGAGTCAGCTGGCTTAAGACTCCCGGGAGGCAGTTACATGTCTCTGGGATTTCGCGCTGAAGTGTAGATAAATTAGGCAGGCAATATTGACAATGACCCGGCTAATGCCGAATCTCGGATGTTAGAGCACTCAAAAGTGCTTCGATAAACTTCCTATAGCCTTTGCAAAACGAAAGAAAATTACGAAATTCTGCGTCATATGAAATAATGCTTCGGCCAGCTCACTTGCGAGATGTCCGCTACGTACAGTACGGTCCACTGTTAAAGGGAACACTCGAATGAGCAACATTCATTTTGTTGGCCCTCTAACGGCTAGTGGATGCAGAAAGATTGAGAGAGAGAGATAAGATTCTTTAATGAAATGCCCGGAAAGGTTAGCCTGGTTTGTCGCCTGGCTTGCTACTCCAGGTGTCGGGTGATTATGGTATATACAATGATCACATATACACCATATACACACGATTAGTACATACAGTCACAAACACAAATATATACACAAAGAGTCCTTCAGAAGCTTTGGTTAAGCTGAGTGTTCCTCAAGAACGCCAACAGCGCTTTTGTGCTGCGCATCGCACGACTGCTGTCTTGCCACGGGCCGAGAAGGTGCCGCAGCTCCAAGCTCGAGCCGCGTTGCAGATGAAGTGCTGCCTTCAGAATCTGTCGTTCGGCGTCGTAACGGGAACGGTCGCAGAGTACGTGCTTTAGGTATTCCCGAGTGTTACATGTGGTGCACGTGCACATGGGTGAGTGGGGAAAGATTGTTCATGCACGTTACTATAGGCTATCATAAGGGTTCGGAACTGTCAACCACCAGTAGTGTTATGCAAATCTAAGCCATTATGCTTTTGTAGGAGAGCGAAATCCGGACATACCCGAAACGCAAGTGTTCCCTTTAACAGTGGACCCGTTGTAAATTTAAAAGCAATCGAGGGCTACGCCTGAAAACGTACTGGCACTGCGAACAGATAACTAAACTAAGACTAAACCGGATAAGCTACCCATGATTAAATTGAGAACTATCGGCACTGACCCAGCAAGGAAGACCAGTTTTACGTATTCCCTTGAGAACGTGCAAACACGGTACTGGACATGGAATTTGTGAACTTACAAATGAGCGCCGCTGATGCTGACTACTCCCTTCGATTTATGCGCAACTGCATCAGTTCTCACAATAGTATGGACATATGGTCCTGACTCTTGCTGGTACCTTGCTGAGTATGTGCGCCTCGGCTCGAGTGCACGCACACCAGGCCTCAGAGTAAGAGAACCACGACGAGCAAGAATCGAAACCGATTTCAGAACAATTTCACGCTATGCTCACTACCGACTACAGCGCAGAAAGTAGCCCCCACTGTACGACTCCCTCACGCGCGCCGAACCAGTTTCGCAAACGCAGCTATGACAAACCTTTCCGCACCTCGCACCATACATCACTCCATTGACCCCGCGTAGTATACGCAGCAATGCCCAGATTGATGCATGGCCGGCGCACCATTCCCACAATACCACGCCACTTGGGCGTGCCACCTTATACATCTTATGAACGCAAACTACCGAATACCACACCCCACCCAACAACATTGGGAAGTCCCGCTGTCTTGCATCGACTCTCGAGTTCAGGTAGATCTGGTCAGTGGAGGGCGGTCGCGGCTCGCGGCACGCTGGACTACATCCACGCCCAGGGCCCGTTGAAAGAACCGTGCGGTTCAATCTTAGTTTAATAATGGTTCTCTCTATCTCACGCAAGACACCGGCCATTCACCCTTTCATTTAGTTACCTTGGCACGCAGTAGTGACGGTCGGAAAACACTCACGCCGATGTTTTCGTGATGACGGTGCCTTACACAGGACCTCCTAGAAGCCATCCATACATACACACGGTTCATCTACCTTCCTTCCCACCGGGTGAGAGGCGTTTTGCCACTAAAGGCGCGGCGGTGAGGCTGATTGCGACCGTGCAAACACGGCACATGTCGTGATCTCGTCGATCAGACCGTCTGAAGGGCGGAAGTTCAATGGCAAGAAGCGCCCGAGACGCGCGCGCGCGAGAGAGCCCGCATCGGGGGTGGCGGCGCGCGCTCAGAGGTCGCGAACGTTACCGCCCGCAGGCTCGGACGCCCTGGCTCTCGCACGCGTGCGGTAACAGGCACACCTTCGTCTCGATGAACGACCGCTGGAGAGGCGGATGCCAGCTCAGCGCGTCGTGTACGCGCGAGCGCGCGCGCCTCTCTTTGTCAAACTCGCACGAACCCCCGCCGGCATGACCACTCACGCAGGCGCGTTTGGGTACTGCACATCGACGGTTCGGGCACTCTAATATTTTAAATGTGTGCTTAGGTATCCATACAGAGCTTCGGACGGAGGGCGTTGTGATATACTGTATATAACGATAAAAGAAAGAAAGAAAGAAAGAAAGAAAGAAAGAAAGAAAGAAAGAAAGAAAGAAAGAAAGAAAGAAAGAAAGAAAGAAAGAAAGAAAGAAAGAAAGAAAGAAAGAAAGAAAGAAAAAGAAAGAAAGAAAGAAATGACTTTGGCCTACTGGCGGGTGAGAAAAGGAATGGAAGAAATACAGCCGTGAGGTCTGGGAGCAGGTATCGCAGTACAACGGAGGGATACAAAGAAGCATACGACTCAGTGTGTGAACCGAACCAGCCATTACTTTAGGTTTGCATATCGGGCTATGATTTGTAGTGGCCCGCAAACCTTTGCGTTACTGTACCATGAAGCTCCGAGGAACAGCGTTTTTTGGGTCACCGGACACTGCGGACGCGCTTGTTCAAGGTAGGATAAATCTTAGACCAGAACGATTTTGAACAGACGCTTGGTTTATTACGTTGTCACTGAGAGTATTGCTCCCCATTTAGCATAAGAAGGATCTGGAACAGCAGGTCATACGTGCGCGTGCGTATGTGCGCGAAGTGGTACTCCAACCGACGGCTGTGTATGTTGTGTCAAACAGTGCGGAGCGCATCGATAGATCGAAAAAAATTGACGAAATTCTGCTTAAGTTAAGCAAATTGACATCGTGATCGTAGTAATCAAACGAAAGCAGTTTACAAACACTGCCACAAATCGTTCGCACGTTACAGATTGAATGGGTCTCACGCGTAGTATTCGATGTGTATAAATCTATATCTTACTGCGACACTGCTTGAAGAGATGAAAATTCGTGAACACGGAGTGTCGCTGGAGCCGATGTTTCGACAAGCGGACTTGTCTTCGTCGCTGCTTGTTACGTGTATTACGTATTACGTGCAACGTGTCACGGCAGCGATAAGCTAACGTCAAGAACGGCATCCCATCCAGAATCGAATTAACGTTAAACAAAGCTGTATAACAACAATTTCACGTCGATACATTAGCAGATTTCTTCAGTGGGCACAGCTGAGCAAAGTATCCAACCCACGAATTCGGCTCAGCAAACTACAGTCACGCCGAAGACCCGTAAACCTAAAAGTAAGAGGTTGGTCTGTTCCTTGTGCAACGCCAAGCCCACGGCAAATGTCTGCTATAAATAACCCTTATTTTCTGAATAAAGAAAACTCGAGACATCTTCCCACGGCTTGCGTTATATGAAGTATACAGCGGAAGTATTCAGCGCAGCGCTTACGGAGCTTGTTTGCTTAATCCATCCTCGAAATTTTCAACATTTTTCTTGATTATTCTCGCATTTTCCCATCGTCTGAATAAGAAAAGACGAGCGGCCCCTACTCTATTTTGTTTAAGGCTTGTTACTTCGTTCACAGGAACACTGTAGTTCACAGTCTCTCACGCGTCGCTTGCATAGCCCCCCCCCCCCCCTTTATTTCTACGCATGCGGCGCTCTCTCCCGTTTTTTTCCGACGCTTATGGGTCTTGTTTGCCTAATCCGGCCAGTACGCAAGCAATTTCCTAAAATGTTTACTAATTTTCCCATTTCTGAAGCAGAGCGCAGAAAGATCGTTAACTGCGCAGAAAGATCGCTAAACAGAGTCAACGACGACTCTTATACGTGTCTTTCTTTTTTTGTTTTTTCGCAGGCCGGGCTGACGCTCTAGGCACACAGACATCAACCCTCCTTCGCCGCCCCAACTATATTCGCGACCGAGCAGGATAGAACTGTTCTCACGGCGGCGGTTTCTTCTTCCGCCTTTGAAGGGCGTCGCGTAAACGACGCGTGGAGTCTCGTGTTTACAGAAGCCGGATGCAACGGGCCGACCACTGTAGCCGGCACAGACCTCCTTCGTGTCCTATGTAAATTACGAAACGAATAAAAGAAGAAAAAGGAGAGCAAAGAGACAGGTGAGGAAGAAGAAGAAGAACAAGTACAAGAACAAGAAGAAGGCAGGGAAAACCTGCATGAGCGAAAACGGTGGATGAGCTCCACAACGCGGGAGGAGGGCCGTCGCGCGTTCAGACTCGCCCTGTGAGAAGACCCAGCTCGGCGACGCGGTCGTTATCGCTGCATGCATCGTCGCTATGTCAGGGCATTTCCGTGAGAGCCGGGAAAAAAACAAAAAAAAACAACTCCGCAGGCATTTCAGAAACTGCTCATATTCGGATGAACCTGTACACATATTTTTTTTTTGTTTTCTCATTTTTTTTTGTTTCTTTTGCACGCGAGGAGGAGAGGGGGCCGTAACGATCCTGCGGAGGCCATTGCGACACCGTTGCATTTGCGCCTTAATTATTATTTTTGATGAGAACGATGATGATACTTCACGATATGAAACGTAACCGCAATAGAGCGATTCACCCAAACATAGACAGACGTGTAGGGGAGGGGAGTGATTGTTTGAATGAACGGGTATTTACAGGTATACCAACAGATGACGCTAACATTTTAAATGTCAGAACAAATGATTATCGATCGGAAGTGAAGTTAAATAAGATGAGTAGACAGTGCGATTTCAAAGGAACAAAACAAGCTTCACTGAACGGTTCAGGCCAGATGGAATTTACAATAATACGTATAACAGGGAAATCTGCTATCAGCATGACAACCCCATTAGTGGCTTAAACGTACTCGCACGAAGCGAGCGGAATTTTAAGTAACTCCTTCGTTTGTATATTTGCAGGGATGTGTCCCTATCATTTTCTTCTTCTTATCTGCAGTCTTCGAACGGTTAGTCATTTATCAACCGTCCTTCGTATACCCAATACCGCCAGGTAGGCGCACATGGAGGCCGAATACACATCGGGCGTCTTAATAGTTATCGCGAGAAATGGATAGAGCACGGTGCACGCAATCCTATAGCAGCTGATCAACGAGGAAAAGCAGAACACAAAAAGAATAACGAAGAGGCGTCTCTTAGTTACGACGGTGACACGCAACAAGTGAATACTATTCCAGATGGCAAGCCTCGCCTGTAGTAACTGGTAAGGTTCTTCGTTAATATAGTTATCTGATAGCGAAACAAGTTAGGGCTTGGTGCAGATGCTGGTTTCTTCGCCCGCGCCTTCCCCGCCTTCCGGGGCTCATTTGTTTCACGTTCCCTCTGCCTCCTTCGCTGGTGAGGCTTATCTGACTTGTTAATCGAGTGGTGTAGACCTAAACGAGAGCATCGCGATAACTTCTTTTGCCGCACAATCTTCACAAAGTGCGCCGTTTGCTTTCGAAGAAATGGTGGTCTCTGCAGGCGCGCCGTAAAACGGCGCGACGCCTTCCGCTGCCTGGTCGCCTTGACCGCAGAACACCATCCTCGTTTCTTTCTTGACTGAACGCACGACAGAACGAAAGGTGGCAACGAAATTACCTCGCTTCAAAGAGTATGAGGAAGCCGTTTTTTTTCCCATTAAACACCTTCTCGCAAAGAGGAACCGCCGCAGCACTCAGCGGGGTATGCAGCGTAGGACTCAGCGGGACGCGTCTTTTTTTTGTTTTTGTTTTTTTTTCTGCGGGAGCAATACACTTTCTGTCCCACGAACCGGCCGCAAATCAAGAAGGCGTGGACTTTCGAACCGCTAATCCGCCCCGCATATAACGCCTTCTCTCGCGCACGCTCGAAGGAGGCGACCGCGAGAAAATCCAGTAGCCACGCGAGAAGCCCCCGTAACTTCCCCGATTATTTACGACCGTCTTAATGCATGCACTAAAGGCCAATCCACGTCACGTCCCGGTTGCAAAGAAGAAGAAGAAGAAGAAGAAGAAGTCTTCCAACTAAGCGCCCTCTCCCGGTTGCGACGAATGCGTTCGTATATACCTCTCCCAATACGTACATGCAGGACGAGAGTCCAAAGCTCTCCGTTGTCGTTATTATACGGTGCACCGAATGCCCGCGCTCCCCTGATTCGTCCCGCGTAGCTTCAGCGCGGCTGACGCCGCGACCGGGACGTCCCGTATGTTGACGGAAGAGGATTTCCTATCAACTCGACGTCTATACGGCTCGTTTTTACGGTGTCGGCGTTATCCGTATTTTCTTGTCCCGTAGGATATAAGGTGCGCGTAACGGCTCCGCTGGCATCTTCGGCGGCCGTTAGACGCTTCCGTCGATCGACTTCGCTTCCTCGAGCATTTTGCCGCCGTATTTTACCTTCATTATATGTTGCGCGTGTAACGTGCCATCTAGGCCTATCTGAATTCATCGTGTCCCCTCCCGCGCCGTTGTCCAAGAGAAGACGAGATTCCGTGCGGTCGGGCGATTTCTCACGTCTCCGGACTTTTACTGTCGAATCCCGTTATATCCACCTCGTTTTTGAGCGATATCTGCTGTTCGACTGTAAAAACACAAAGCCGACATCTTGGCACCCACCACACGTTTCACTGCTTTTTTTTTTTTTTCGTTCGCATCATCACGAGCTTCGACGAAATCGTATGGCTGCAACTATCTCTTTTTGTCTGAGGAGGACCACATTCCTCACGGTCTGCGGTGGTTCCTCACGTCTTCCAACTTTTACTGTCGGACACCAGCTTTTACAAGGTACCCCCTGCAGGCTGTACTGATATACCGCCGAACATATGGACGACTCGGTTCTCGTATGGCGCGCGCGGCATGCACGTCGCCTCCTATTTTTCCTTTCGCTAGATCTTTATAGCTCCTCGGCGCCCCTCGCTTTCTTCGACGAAAGGCCCGCTTCCTGAATTCCTTGTCGCAATCATTCCGAGACACACGACTCGAATATAAGTTCACTCTGTCGCCGCGTACTCCCGAAGCGTCAGGTATACCGTTATCGGAGGTAATGTGGCCCGTTATGCACAATCGCGAAACGTTCGCTTCGCCTCCAGCCGTGCGAGTTTTGGTTTACTTTCTTCCTCTCGTACCGATAGCTTTCGATCTACAGGAGAAATTTATTTGTGAGCGCCGTGAAAGAAAAATTGACAGTTTACACGACAGCATTCTTTTGACATGCGGTTCGAGGTTGTAGTAAGAGAAGCACTTCCTGGTAGTACGCCCGTAGCGAGAGATGCGCCTCTTGGTGAAGTTCGAGCTAGACCTTAGCTTCATCTATAGCTACCGCTAAAGCTGAAGCAGTAGCTATGACGAGCTACAGTTGGCGATTGAATTACAGTTATGTAGCGGGGCTAGACTTGCGGTCAGTATTGTACCTGCAGCTACAGATATATGCCACGAGCCGGCTGTGTAACTCCTGTCTAATTGCCAGACCTGGAAATGCGTATTTCGTGGCTATAACCTGGGGCAAAGCAACAACTGAGGTTGTGGGCATGTCTACATTCCAACAAATGTCAATGATAGCCAGCGGAAGCTTCTTCAGTGCGAAGCTGAAATTAAAAAGTGAAATGTGCGAAAACGGTGCTAGCCAACCCTGATGATTCAGTCTCATGATAAAATAGCACTACTGACAATAAGTGCTACGAATAAACACACAAAAAGACGTCGACGAAGACACGATAACTACGATATCAGCCGGTTTCTCGAACGCTGACTTGATCAAGACATCCGTAACCAAGCCTCTCTTGATTTGGCATCGCAAATAGGGCCCGATAAATATAACAATTCAGCTGACCATTAAACCCCTGCAACATGTCATCCTGTGTGTTCCGAAACAAGAACAAATATATAGAAAATGAAACTCTTCCTTGAGGGCCCTTAAGAGGAACACACACTTGGCCCAGCTATTCTTTTTTTATCCGTGGGAACCTCTGAAAGCTGCGGATGTCTTCATCCGCACACAGTCAATTAGTTTTCGCACTTTCTTCGCTGCATCGCGTTGCAGCACGCCGATGCACGATAAGGGAGCAGGATACAGTGCCTTGGGCAAAGGAGTCGATAAGTTCTGTGGGACCATTGCCATCAGCGGTGAGGAAAAAAGATCTTCAGAAATTAGCATTATTTCCCAAATCAGCGGCTAACCGCTACAGTGAACGTGGCCAATCAACTCACTCTCGTTTTCGAGGAAAACCAGCGCTCAGACATGGAAACCCCTGCAATTACATTTATGGGACTCGAGATCCGCCTATGCAGGAGACAACGACCGTTGTTATTGCTTCTGGGAAAAGCGCTAGATCTGTGGTTTTCTAGCGAAGCAAATTACTGGACGACGAGACGAACTAATGATGTCGTTCACTGCACGTCAAGCGGCGAGATTGTTTCACGAGGCTCGGCGATAAAGGCAGCATTTAGTCGTACATGTCTCGAAAACCCTCAACTGTTATCAACGCATTCCGTTACGAGTTCGAGGGAATAGGCAGGTATATAATAAGCACGTCTGTACAGTGCCCCGTTTCCATGTGCAGACGTTTGCTGAGTTTGCCGGCTCGATATGCACTCGTTGCAAAGCAGCGCTCGCGTGAACTGGAATGGGCAATTACCTATGTCGCTTTCACGAACGCTTCTATGGCTCACAACTCCAGGCGTTCACTTATGCGTAGAGAATGCGACCGAATATATGTAGAGGGAGTCATGATGTTAATGAGTAACATGTTCTTCTAATTCATTTTTGGATAACTTCCACCCAATTATGCAAGCTGAGGTCAGCTTCTCTACGTTAAACTCACTCTTCTTTCAGCCCTCTTCTTTTTCTATGGACTCACGTTTCATCGTCCACAGATGATTTCCACGACGAACACCTACAACTCTTCTCTGTGTTGAGATGTCTCATAAGCACGATGCACACTATGCTGAACAGAATCGCAGCTCCGTCAACTCAATGCCCACTGTAAATTCTGGATTCCTTGGAGCCAATCCTCTCAAGCCTTCTGGGGTTTCCAGTGTACTTTAAGACAACCTCAGAGGAACCGGACTCAAATATATCTCAGCTGTGACTGTCTGGGTATAGGCGGTGAACTCTGATATGTGTGTGCGCGAATCACTTGTTATTTCTTTCCTCCTCGTTTTATCTGTTCTTTTTTCCCTCCCCACTCCCCCCGCGTAGGGTAGCAAACCGAGTATAACCTGACTAACCTCCCTGCCTTTCTTTGACTTTATCTCTCTCTTACGTAGTTTTGTTCAAAATAGATATAAGTAGAGCGTTTTGTACCCTCTCGGCCTGACAATTCAATGAACAACAAAGTTTTAACATGTCTTGGCAAATCTTTACCAACAGAGTGAAGCGTTCACGTGTACCAATCAAAACTCATGCACGTACTAAGTTGAACTAACGTGCACTCATGTGATTTACGCGTGTGTGACTCCCTGGAAAAACGTCATTAAATAAGCGGTCGGAGGGCTCGCTTTGGTGAAAGGGAAAAAAAAAAAAGAAACTGACATCCACCCATACACGTAGCGGAATGCAACAAGTTGCGACATGTCGGTCTCCGAGAAAAGCCCACTAAGGTGACGTCGAAAAGTTCATTATGGCTTGCACAAGACCCGAGACCATCACCTAAAGGCACAGATAGGTTCGAACCCCCCCCCCTTCCCACTCCCAAAGTTTGTCTACTTTGCATGCGTATATACACGCGCACACACAAAGGCATGCATGAACATACATAAAGTCTGGTTGAACCCCGTATGAATGAATTACTTTCGTGGGCTGGAAATTTAGTAATGTAATGAATTACTTCAAGCAAGTAATTTCAAGAAAAATGACTCATTACTTTCAGAATTCCTTTTGAGTAAAATTTAGAAGGCCGGCTTCCCTTATGGGATAAAAAAAATTCACCGAAAAAGGAAAGAAAAGTGACGAAGACAAGTTAATTTGATTTGCAAGCCTCACGCGAGAGAAGTTGAACAATGGTCTCTGATATCTGAATGCACATTTGCTGTAAATAAATGTTAGTGCATCAATGATGAACTTTTGTTAAATTTCTAAGTAATTTTGTTGCTTTTCAAAAAGCAGTGGTAATGTAATGCGATTACTTCCGGGTAGCGGAAACTTGTCACGTAGTTTAATTACGTTTGAAAATGTTTTATAAAAGTAATTAGTAATGTAATTCAATTAGACTATGGGAGTAATTTCATCGTCTCTGGCCCCGATATACGCCTCTCCCTTCCAGCTGCTTGATATCTAGAAGTCCTAGAGTCGCGGACAGTGGTGGCGAGAATAACAGCTTCCGCATCCAGAAAACTCATCATTCCAGACGCCTGCCTCCGAGAAAATCGTCAGTAGTCATATTAGTCGGGTAACCTTCGTTCCTTCTTCTTCCGTCTACACATAAAGTCTGGCATGCTCCGTAGCCCTCTCCCTTCTCTCTCGCCGCGTCTCGTCTCGTCGTCTCACCGCCCGTCTCAGATCCAATCTTACGTCCTGGCTCCAGCAAGTCTCGCTGATGGCGCATCACACGTGTATATACGGCGCCTGCAGACGACGGGAGAACGCGCGTACTCACGCACACAATAAATACGGCTCGCTAATAGGAGCGAAAGAGCGGCGAAAAGCGGCCTTTCGCGCGGAGATAAAAGAAAAGAAGAGCGAGCAGGCTGCTGCAAGGCTGCTCGGTCAACGGCATTCCACGCTGCAGGAGCGAAGGCGAACACGACCCGTTTCGTTCGGGCTGCGCGTCCGCGCCAGGAAAGGGTCAGCGTGGCGCTCAATCGGCCTGCGTTCGGCTTCCGCAGGAATGTATTATACGCAGCCAGCGGGAACCGCCGTTTTTTACGCATGTAACAACACCGCATTACCTCGGCCCGATCGGAAAGCAAGCGCGACCAGGAAGACAGTGCGAACGGACAGCGTTCTTCGTAACCGAGCGTGCGGGCGGGTGCATGCCCATCTTGTACGTTTAGGAAGGCTTCGAGCGTGCTTAGGGGGTGAACGACAGTTTATAGATTAGAGAGAGAGAGAGAGAGAGAGAGAGATAAAAGCGAAGGAAAGGTAGGGAGGTTAACCAGGTTGTACCGGTTTGCTACCCTACACGGGGGGAGGGGGAAGGGGAGAAAAAAGAATAGAGAGAGCAAGGAGGAAAGGAGATCATGTAGGCCCGGGGCGCACGGTGGTCTTGCCTTGGCGTCGGTGTAAGTTACGTTGGGGTTGTTACTTCAACTTGTGTCGCAAAAAAAAAAAAAGAAGAAAAGGCACCGTATTGGTGACCTTCTCTCACCTCTCTTTCATCAATACGGCGGTCACCGTATTGGTAACCGTATCCCTGAGAGAGATACGCGAGATAATGAGCCGCTTACGCCGAACTCATGCCACCTACAAGCAGGCGTAGAAAAATAAAAAGATATACGCTCCTCACCGCATTTGCTATGCACATGCAATAAGGTATATAACGATGATTTATAAATATAGCTTACGGTATTTGTTCAGTCGCTGAGGTGACTTAGTGGCCAGATTAGCGCTGCAGGAGATTACGGGTTCTATTCTCAGCGGCGGTGGGCGCATTCCGATTTGGGGTGGAATGTAAAAGGCTTGTGCCCATAGCGAGATTTGGGTGCACGCTCAAAGAGCGCGTGTGGCCCATAAATAATACGAAGTCCTTCCCACTCCCCTCGTTCAATTTATTCCGGCAAGCTCCATAACCAGCATGTAGTACATATATACGTTGCGTCGAAACGTCCCACTCATTGTCGTTTTTTTGTTTTTTTTTTTGTTCACACTGCATCTGCTACGTTGCTTCTCATGCAAGATTGTATAACCAGCACGTAGTTACACTACACGTATAGACGATCTTACGTAAGACACATGTGCCCCGCCATCTCGGGCTGTTAAACGGATGTTTTCTTGTTTTTGTTTATCGCGACGTGAATTAATAAGGTCGTGAAACGTCGAATGCACCAACCGAACTGTTTTCATGCGTGTGAGTGTACCGTACCGCTGTTCGTTTAGTTGTTAAAGATGCAAAACTGAAAGGCTATAAAAGCCCCATATGGCGGCACCGAAACCCATCCCTAAGCTAGTCTGCGGTGAAATAAGTCTCAAAGCGGACGCAATCCCACCTTCACCGCGTGCATCTGCCTCGTTCCATTTTGGCTCCCCGCGTGAGGCCAGTTATCTAAATGTGGCTTCGCGCTGGCTCTCATTTCTGACCCCCCCCCCTCCTTCTTTACTTTTTATCCCAGCAGACCATCCTATTCCACAGGAAAAAAAAATAATAAAAGACCGAACAAACAAGCTGCCTCATCGGCACTGCGCAGGCGTCGAAGCTGAAGACTTCCGTGCCCGGTGCCGCTCGTGTACCGTTCGTTATAACGCGCACCCAAGACTCGCCTGCGGGCAGCATTGGCCAACGGTCGACCGCCCGGAAAACCAGCTCCCATACTCGCTTCGTGGCGCTACAGAGAAGATGCATACCACGGCTGCGGCAAAGCACGCGGCCACGACGACAGCAATTAACAGCAGTGTTTAAGTATTATAGGGTGGGCGCCGAAGCAGCAAACCACGAAAAATAGCATACTTTGGGGCAAATGTGTGTGTGTGTGTGTGTGTGTGTGTGTGTGTGTGTGTGTGTGTGTGTGTGTGTGTGTGTGTGTGTGTGTGTGTGTGTGTGTGTGTGTGTGTGTGTGTGTGTGTGTGTGTGTGTGTGTGTGTGTGTGTGTGTGTGTGTGTGTGTGGTGTGTGTGTGGTGTGTGTGAGTTGAGTGAGTGAGTGAGTGAGTGAGTGAGTGAGTGAGTGAGTGAGTGAGTGAGTGAGTGAGTGAGTGAGTGAGTGAGTGAGTGAGCGAGCGAGCGAGCGAGCGAGTGAGTGAGTGTGTGCGTGCGTGCGTGCGTGCGTGTGTGTGTGTGTGCGTGCGTGCGCGCGTTTGTTATTATTTTTTCTTTGCATGGACGCTCGCATCGCTTGTCACAATGTTTTGTTTTTTTTTTTTGCACGGAGCTGGTGATCACGCTGCGCTGGAGGTCGAAACGAAATGCGCATTTCTTATGGTTAACGATTAAGATATTATGCGTTTATGATAATAACGTAAGCACAGCTCAGCTTTGAATTAACATTGACAGACTCCAGGCGAGCCAAAGTCCGAGAGCACAAGTTAGGAAATGCGATTTGTAGCACAAGATGGCTATAACACTGAGTTATCTGCTAGCATTAATTGCAGATCACAGAGCCTCCTTTCGTATCTATCCTTCTGCACATGCGCAATCCATGGTATTTGTACGAATAGCAGTTGTTTGATAGTGCATAAACACATGAATCTTTACCAGCGGTTTATGAAATGCAACCAGTGGAGGTAACAGCCTATGAAGCATGCCTGCTAAACTGTCCGCTTTGCTCACAGTAACATATGCCCAACGAGAAGAATTCAGAACGCCCACCGCAAGTTATCTCTATAAATACCCGCAATGACACCTCAAACGCCTCAGAAGAGCCGTCGACCGACGCTGTAAACCTCATCTATTATACGTGAGGTTAACTACTCCTAACCACAAGCGTCTGTGTTAATTTTTGGCTGGTCTGACATTGCCTGGCACAGACCTCACACCCGTCTTTTCATGTGAAGGGAAGGGGGGGGGGGGTGACTAAAGCGTTGTAGGAGGCGAGAAAACAATGAAAAGCGACAAGGCCCTCCTCCGGAAACGATCGAGTATCCATCTGTCTCTTTTGTTCTCCCAGACGTTTCCTATACTCGATTGACTTAGTCCTTCCTCCTCCTATGGGCTGCTCTGCCCTCCATGCGTGTAAGAGTCGCGAAACCACCGGTGCACGTCTCGCGGTCTCCCGCTACTACCACCACCGCCGCCATCCGGCATCGGGAATGTTGTCCGTCTTCTCCCGGTTCATCTTCGGACGAACACTGCCACGGCTCGGCCCCGTCGGTGGCGGCCGCCGCTTTTCTGACGGTAGGGGTCATTTATTCCATGAGGCGAAACACGCACCTCGTTCCTTTCTTTGACGTCGCCTCGCCCATCAGTGATGGGACGGCTCGCCCAAGCAGAAACAAACAGACCGGAGTAGCGGAAGCGGTATGTAGAGAGGCACGCAGCGTATATCGGAAGGCGAAGTGCAAAAGGAGGAATCGTTGGAGGCTACTCGAACTTGGCCCGTCAACCTCCTGTTGGAAACGGCATCGCTAGCCCGCTGAACCCTTCGCGGTTCGCCCACGTGCACAGCCTTCCGTTTTTGTATGTATGTATTCGGCTACCCCCGTGCCCCATTCTTTCTTCAGTCGATCGGCAATGCCAAGAGCGACGTTGGACGAAAACAAAGGAGTGGTGTAGGCCAAACCAAAGGGCACAACTGGCCTTGTCTAGCAAGGGGATTCATTTTATTATTTTTTTTTCCGCTACGAGTAAAGCGGAAGGCAGCAGATGCGAAATGCACAGTGACGAGTTCGGTCTGGCTTCTTGGGTGAATCCCCTCATTTCCTTTACTTGCGCGTACAAGAAACCTTAATTATCGGGGTTTTTCGATCCCAAAAACACACCACGTGATTATGAGGGACGTCGTAGTGGACGCCTCCCGAATTTTTGACCACCTGGTGTTCTTTAACATGCACCTAAATCTAAGTACACGGGCCTCAAGCATTTCGCCTCCGTCGAAATGCGGCCGCCGCGGCAGAGATTCGATCCCGAGGCCTTCAGGTCAGCAGTCGAGCACCATAACCACAGACCACCGTGACGGGTCAAAAGAAATCTTTTCTTACTGCACAGAAAACTACGCAGCCACGCGTTCTTGACAGTGAGGAGAAACGTGGTCGCAGGACGCGGGAAGTGTGGGAACACCACAGTGTGAAAGCGGAGGGAAAGCGGCGTAAAACCATCAAACTTATTATCATTACGTTTGTTCATTAGCCGGCGAACTTACAAGGAGTAAAAGCTGACGTACCTGAGCCCCAGAAGATGCCTTTGACAAGCGTTCCGCATATGTAACTTTTACTGAACAAGGAAGAATACCTGGTAAGCACAAAACAGTAGAGTCCACTGAGACCCGAGCTTGTACGGCAAACATTCGCTCCTGAAATAATAAAAGCTTTCTCACCGAAAGACCCATCTGCCATTTCCCACAACATTCGTCCTCGACACCACATCGAATATCACGATAAGCTGGCGTCTCTGAGCTTGCGAAGAGTTATACGGGGTAAGAAAGCTGTCATGAATACGGACCTCTCGTCGTTATACCGTTATCCCGCGACGTTAAGCACAAAAAAGAAAGAAAGAAAATAAAAAGAACAAGAATATATACACAACTTTATAACCTATCTGCTCATCTCTGAATGGCAGGATCTCCTCTCCTCCCGAAAAAGTGACACTCGGCATTCCTTGCGCCCCGCAAGCGACCGCGCCAAAGAAGCGTACGCGACCTCGAAGTGGCAAGCTCGCGCGACTGCCGGCTTCTCTCGCGCGCGCTTGTCCTTCGCTCGTCCCCTTCCTCTTCTTCGCACTATGTCAATCCAATTTCAAGGCCCGTGGGACCGCGAACCCACTTGCTCGTTCGCTCACACGCACTCACTCACGCGCACCTATGCGACCGCATAGACAGGTATATATGTATTCACACACACAGACCGAAGGGCGGTAAGAAAGAAGAGGAGTATGTCACGGCTGGCTGACGCGGGAAGCGTCAAGGCACCTACACCTCTGCCGAGGAGGAGGAGGTGCGCCGAAGAAGAACAACGCGGAAATCGTGATCACGCGAAAGGACGGGGGGAAGGAGGATGGTCTTGTGTATAGAAACAACAGGTCAGTGTAAGGAGGAGAGGCCGAATGTACCGAAAATGCTTTGAAGCGCAAGAAGATACACAGAGGAAAGCGCGAAGAAGAAAAGAAACCTGAGAGGCAGAGAGCTGGGCTTTAATAGGAGGCGTGGAAAGGGGAAGCGGATAGTAACGACCAGAAAAGAAAATCGCGTGGTGAAGAAAGGAAACGAAGAAGCAGCAGCAGCGGGACTGCAGGAAGCACGATAAATAAAAGAGACCGACCGACCGCCCGTCGGCAACCGCTACCGGCGCGACCGAACGGTACGGGACGCCGGGCGGATGACCAAGCCGCACGCGAAGACAACGTTCACGCTCAAATGAACCGCGAGAAGGGGCAATGGGGTGAAAAGGGAAAGAGTATTACAATAAGAAAGAAAGAGAGAGAGCGGAAGGAAATGGAAGTGAATATAAGCAAGAAAAAGGCCCGAGACGGAGTTCGGAGCTATTAAGCACGGGCATTAGCCGTGCCTGCCCTCGGCTCTCTCGAAGTGAGGGAACACGGAAAAGTTGTCGTCGGGTTAATGTCACCGAGGCTCGAGGCAGCGGTGACGCTTCGAGAAGAAGAAGAAGAAGGAGAATCCATAGGACGAAGCGAGAGACCCAGAGGCCGCAGTGCGAGGAAGTATACACTGTAAGACGCTGTGAGGGGAAACGGTCGCACCGAGACGAACCGACCCGGTCAGAGACAACGACGTCGCGAAGATATGCAGGTCCCGTTATATTTGGAGGCGCGCTCTCTCGTCGGCTTGAGGTGACGCCTCCGCAATAATTTACTTTGGCAGGAGCTACGGTCTTTTCGCGAGCTTATTACGTTTTTCGGTCATTCTTTGCGCGGCGAATGATGAACCTGGAGGTCGCTTCTCAGAGCGACCGCGTAATGTGAAACGCACGTGAGAATACAGCGGGCTGACGATGCCCCGATTGAAGGTTAAGGCGAAGAAGTGGACTCGGTAAGAGGCTTAGTGTGAAGCTTGGAGAGTCGATATTCGGCGCTACGTTGGAGACTGAATGTCGAGGTAGAAACATCTGTCCATGACCTCAAGTAACACAAAAGTATTGGCCGCGAGATCGAGCGGAGTCGCCGCCTGGCGGCTACTGGCTGAAGCGCGCCTAGTGTGGATTGCTCCATGCATCGTCTGCTAGCCGCGTTGTGTTTGCATGTGCGCGTACGTCATGCAGGGCCTCAAAAGGCGGTTTGTTCCGTTGCGTTGGTGCAACTTTAACCGCTCGTACGTATGCCTAACACGATGCAAAGAAGCATTTGGCCTTGATCCGCTCTATATGTACTGTAATAAGAACAGTGAGGGCACTTGTGGAGAGTGCTGTGTGTGGTCGTCGTACCGTCCGCTCTCGAGAGTCATATCAGTGTAGGTGCCGCTCTGTGGTTCAAGCGCATTACAAAGTGCACTTGGCGTTGTCCTAAAGATGAGAAGTATTAAATGTCATGTGAATATAGCCTTTTAGCGGCTCGGTGGTTAAAAAAGGTTCTCATGCACTTGTGCGTTGTGGTTAGGTCTATAACTTCGGGACTGTCGTTTATAGGTTACGCGACGAGCTTTAGTTGTGCACGCTCCTGGTCCCACGGCAGAGAAATATTTCTGTCAAGTCACGTCTGACACTTCGGTACTTATATTGTTCCCTTAAACAGAACAGAAAATGGAATGACACGGAAATCGCAAAACTGAGTTGCCTTGCGCAAATATAACTTGTGGCGAAATGTATATAAAGACACCCGTGTACTTGCGAGGCAGCTTATGCCTGTCAAATTTGCGCTGTGGCAAGTTCAGTGTCGGAAGTGCGTCAGGCCTCAATCTCTTCCGCGAAAACCCTTTAAAAAAAAAGAGAGCGAGCGAGAAAAATATATTCATCAAGATCAGCAGTGGCGATAAACTCGCTCGCGCATTTTCATCGCTTACGTGGCGAGTGAGGGCTCATAAAACGATACCCTTTACTATGCACCAGATCATGCATAGTGCATACACACTTGCCGCGTTTCGGTGCACGTACTTGCCCTGCGGAACACTGAGAACTGTTCTCGCGGCCGTGTAAACACAATGGAACATGCGCGAACTACAAGAGGGCTCGGGGACTCTTGTTTAAACACATTCATACCCAAGCGCGAACAAACTTTCCATTCACAGCGCAGACGGTACATGAACGGCACAGAATAAATTCCATGAAAAAGTTTTCTTCTTTCTCGATTAATTCTCGCTTAATTTTCCTGCGGTAGTGTAGGAAAATCAAACCACATGGAAGCTTCCCCGAGCGTTGGCTTACTACAACCGTCTTCACGCTCGTAGTGCACAGCAGCAACAAGCATATAAATGCACACATTAGCGAAGTTATCGCTGACTACTCACCATCCGTTCTCGTTCGCGAACGCTAGAATGCACCGTCGTCGAAGTGCTTGCTGCACACCATCGCGTACTTGGAAGGCGTCTTGCCGTTACGAAGCCTAACGAGCCACAGTCGGCGACGTTCCGTGTCGGTGGGTTAGAAATGAAAGCTTATCCCTCGCTCTGTGTAGTATGTGCGGCATTGTGGCACCGAACAAAACCTCACCACCGATAACGAAGAGTTTTCTGCGGGCACGGAACACAAAATCACGATGTGAAAACAGAAGCCCCGTGCACTTCTACACACACCACACGAAACCAGTATCCACACTAGCGGGGTGACGGTGCTGCCACCTATAGGTCGATCTCGCCGCGAATAGCGCGACCCTAGGACTGCACATCAATGTACGTTTGTGTTACCTTTCCTTTTTTTTTTGATAATACAATGTTAAATGCTGACATACCCGATCGCAACGATACATGTAGATGTGTTGGTACGCGGAAAGTAATATAACATAGAACTTCTAGCAGCTTCGGTATGGAAGCGGTTTGATCTTGGTCGAAGCGGTTTCTTCTTGGCATTTCCTATCTACAGTGCGCTTAGTTCGGGTGATGGTGATAATGATTACCCCAAAAGACAAGCGGAGGTAACGACACAGTCGCCGCTACTTTAGTGAATAAATTCGGGTATTCTAGTCGTTATTGTCACTTAATTTCTGGGGTTTTACGTGCCAAAACCACGACAAGATTATGAGGTGCATGCCGGCGTAGTTGGGTCGGGGTCCATTTTTGACAACGCGGGATTCCTTGACGGGGAGCTAAATCTAAGTTCGTGGGTGTTCTTGCATTTTGCCGCCGATCGAATTGCAGCTGCCGTGGCCGGCAATCGAACCCGCATCCTTTAGCATAGTAGAGCTACACGTTCAAAGCTACACGGTGGGGCGAGTCACTATTATGGAAGAGAAGGAATGATGAAAGACACAGTAGAGGAAATAAAACATAACTCAACAAATACATTTGATTTCAACCATCTATTTCATTCTTAAATAACAGCGACTGAAATTAAAATCCAGACATTGCATATGACTGCATACAAAGGCATCGTCGAGATTCTTTTTTCTTTCACCTAGCAAATACGTTGAAGCGAATATTGAGATTCGTTGAAGACGAAGGATAAGACACAATCCATTTGCTAATGAAGCATACTAATACGGCGCATATACCAAAACCATGCACTCAAATAGATTACCCTATGTAAGGGAAACAGCTAATAAAACAGAATCCACTTTCCTTTCGTTGTCGCTATAAGCGATCACAAACACGAAGGCTATGCCACTTGCAGCTTACCGTGATGTTACTGGCGACAGAGCAGACTTGCGCTGACCTATATACACGCGGCATTAAAGTTCCAGTGAAATTTTCACCCAAGGACAAGCATTCAACCGGCAACAACTTACACGGCTGTTTAGCAAAGTGACAGGAAGCAGACATCAATCAATTACAACGGCACTAAATACACGACGTTCACTAAGAAGGTCTCATGAAGTTTATCGACACATTAGGTATCTATTTCTCCTAGGTCATCAAGATGTTGTGATCGACCTCCCTGACATGGCGCCGCTTAGACGTGAGACGGTTGCTAGACAGCGCTCCCAGAGGTGAACCCAAAAGCGACAACAAAGCAAGCCGTACTTGGAATTTTGCGGCGCAGCCGCCTCTCCTCGTAGAACCCTTGGAACTTGCCCGACCGACTGGCGACCTATGAAAGGCTGTTTACAGTCAAAACGGCTTGAAAAGGGTGGTTATCTCGGTACGTCTCTGTTCGTCGGAGTGCCGCGGACAATGAGCCAAGCGACTGAGAACAGTCTGGGGATGCATTTCCCACGTTCTCCGTGGTGCCTAATACCGCTGTTTCTACAAGTCGTGGTCTGCGTGGCGCCGTTGACTCCTCATTGCAACGGATTACGGAATTGATTTCTACGTAGAACCCAACATCTTCGCGCTGCGCTGTGTCATGCGCCTGGTGCAGTGTTAGTGCAGTGTTTTCTCCCTCGCCATGGTACGAACTGGGCGTGCCTCTCCCGCTTTCCCTGGGTTGGGAAGAAGGCGGTGTTTCACCCTCCCATATCGAGGGCGGAGGTGAAGAGCACATTTTGATTGGACAATCCTGGGTTCCATTGTTTCCCCAGCAAGGGATCCTGGGAAGACGTGGACTTTAAAACACGAGCGCAGAGACGCTCGAGGCATGCTACCAGAAACATTGAAGTAGCACGCTACCTTGAACCTGTATATATAATGTAAATAAACACTCCTGTTAACCGCACCGGCTCCTCTCTTCGACATCTCCCCGGGACTTTGGCTGGCTCCGGTCTTATGGGCAGACCCCCGACTACATCAAAGAGGCGTTTCTCCTCAATCTTCGATTCGTACACGAACATGAACGTTAAAGAATGTGCAGAGGGTTACACCGTTCAATTAAGGCGTACCCCGTTTAAGGTGCCAAAGTGGCATATGCACACCGGAAATCTTTCATAGCTAGTGAATGTGTCGCTTTTACTAACAAACGTCCTTTTTTGTTTTCGTTCAAAACTTTCATTTAGCCTCTTTATTACATTATACATACAGTGACGCCGAAAACAACAGCAGATATAGAATAAAAGAGAGGGAAAGAGAGAAATGCATTGGAGTAAGATCCGGCTAGCGCACACGCGACACGTTCACCCGAGTGAGAAATTGCAACGCAAGAGTGCCTAATTAAACGCGCGGAGGACACAGGTGTCAGTCCCGGCTATCAATCACTCACGCCGCGTGTCGTCAAAAACCACGAGAACACCTTTTTGCTGCGTTCGACGCGGGTGTCAGGTGTCTGGGACAATGTCCTGAAACTTCCCTCCGACGAGGGCCGATTGCCAGACAAATCCATTGTGATAATAATATCTGGGGTTTTACGAGCCGAAAACTCTATATGATTATGAGGTACTCCGTGGCGGAGGGCTCCGGGAGTTTCGACCTCGTCGGGTTCTTTAAACGGCTGCTAAACCTAAGTACAATGGCCTCTAGCATTTTGCCTCCATCGAAATTCGACCGCCGTGGCCGGGATCAAACGCGCGACTTTAGGATCAGCGGCCAAGCAACGTAACTGCTATAACAAGCAACGTAACTACTGGCGACATCCATTGTGCAAACTAACGCACTCGCTGTGAGAGAGTTCGAGGGAACTACTTAATCCCGACTGCGCCTGCAGACAGCCCATAGGAACAATACTGAAGTAACGACGTACGACGCCACAGCAATGACAAATCATTTCTGTAGAATCCCGCAAAAAGAAGGAAGGTCCAGGAAATGGAGAAGCTCTCATGCACCCGTTCTCATCATGAAACTATGCAAACAAATCCGTGCACATTTCTCAGAAAGGAAGTTTCTTAAGTGACAAAACATTCGTTCGTGTCCGGGATTCGAACTGGGCACCAATGTTTTTTTTTTTTTCGGTGAGTTGTTTTCACAGTAGATCACAGTACACGAGGACGAATTTGTATTTGAGCAGTGATTGGCTAACCTCGTGGTTATCTAAGATGACAGGAGTGACCCGGGCAATGGTTTTAGTCTCGGGAGCTATAATTCCAGACCAAGGCAAATTTTTTTGTGAACTGGGGCGCGTTTTTTCTGATAATTCCTTTGTGACTTCGCGCAGCAAACGTTTCGATGACAATTTTTTTCTCTTTCGTGAATGTAGGTTGCACGCACGTGCCCTCCGGCCTTCGCCGACGGGTCGTAGGTGCCTGCTATCTTAAAATATTTTCTAAGCGTCGCCCACTGCTTTGCAAAAATCGCGCAGGGCCAGAAAATGCGAATTATTGTTCTTTAATTGCCAGGTATGCGCTAATCGTGCACAACTGTCATCAAACATGTTGTTGGAACTGCGAACCTGCCAGTTCGTGAAACAAGTCTCACATCTTAGGAGGGGCCCATCTTAACGCGATTTTGTTTACTTCATTAGATTCCGAGCTGTCGGTCATGTTTCGCAGGTCAACGCTGTGCGGTGAGCCGAGGTGAAAAGGAAACGGGTGTCGAAGATCAGACGTCAGTCAAGCACTCGCCGAACCGCACCGGGAAGTATGAGGTTGTCAGGAAAGGCATTACTTTGACGAAGCCGCCAGCGCTGCCTCTTATATTTTCATGCAGATATCTCTTGCAGCGCAAGCTGTCTGGGACCGCAGCTTGAAACGCGCACATTTGGGCATCGTGTCAGTGATTCTTTTTCCGGGCTACGTTTCTAAGCTATTTCCGTTTGGATGTTCAGGAATGTTGCCACGGATAAGAAATAACCTTCTGCGTGACTGCCTTGCGGAGGGGGTCAGTGCACGAAACAGATTTACCCGTGCAATTTTAACTGCAACAAGAAGCCTTGCCTCAAGCCCGTGGTGTTGAAGCGAACGGAAGACATGGAAGTTCTTTTTGGACTATAATGGAACAGACATCGCTAAAGTAATGTAAAGTAAGACGGAACTTATCGCTATGACTGTTACGATCAGATTTTTTAAGACTCTAAAATATCTATAGGAATTGCGACTCAAATTACAAGACCTCAAGTAAAATGAAATTGAGAATGGTAGTTCGCGGACTCCCCATGAACGAAATGTTTAAATCCCATCCACTGCTTCATCAGACCATTTAAAAAGACGTACCAAATGTAATATACAGTCTATAGAAGCTGAAGTATACTTTAGAACGGGACTTTTGTAAAACGCGAGTAAAATGTCTCAGAAACAACGTCTAAATAATAAAAAATTAACGCACTAGTTCACCTTCTTTAAATGACGCAATATGTATCAGGGAGTCGCAATGTCTCGTTGTGAAGGTGAGCAGCTTAATTTATTGTTATGTTATCAAAGGATAGATTTTCTCCGCTATCGCCACCCTTAGCGGGGTATGCAAAACCAAGAACTCGAAAAGCAATGGAAAAAAACGTGGTTTATCCCTCTGTCATAGGAATCGGTATAACACGAAAGTAAAACGTGTCTTCACAGACGTAGTTGAGCGTTTGTTGTGCATTGTTTCGCCCCGACAAGTTGTAATGTCACGCGAAGAACGGCAAGCAGCTCGAAACTTCCGACGCGTTGCTCAAGCACGCGCACGGAACGAACATACACAAGATGAGCGCGAACAAACTGTCACAGCTCGACAGTTAAAGCGCGCTGGTCAAATACAAAGGAGGACGCACGAAACGAACGCACAAGTATAGACAGGATGAGCGCGAACTGTCACAGTTATAGCTTATTCGTTTGTGAGCATCACGCTCCTTTCGCAAAAGCGGCCGCTTGGGTGAGCGAAATGACCTTCGTGCTCTCTGTAACTTGAACGCAAACTTGCGGTGAGAGCGCAAGGCGTACAAGATAAGCGCGCGCGCAGGAGCGACCACGCCCTGTACAGACACACGCTCATCTCAACGCGGGGGGGGGGGGGGCGACGACATTTAAAGCGCGCTCTTCGAGCCCCTCGCGCCATCTCGCTAGTGATAACGAAAACACGCTGATGTACCCTGATCTCCGAGTACCGCCGCTGGCAAGTGGTGTATATAAATAGCACGCCGTTAGCATGGCGAAGAACGTGCCGTTTGTGGCGCAGTCGTTTCGCGCAGCGTGCTGGGGATCGAGAGGTCGCGAGTTCGATTCCAGGTGACGGAACTTTTTCTTCTAGTTTTTTCTTTGTCATATGTTAGTCTTTATATTTTATAACGTCATATCCGTGACGGAAATGCGTCAGCAGAGCCGTGGTGGACCCCGGCATAAAACACTTTCGTGTTAATATGCCAAATATCACAAACATTCGGGAAGTCCTGCGTCCCAGTAAAATAAGGCACTGAAGAGTGTGACAGGACCCTAATGTACTACACTCACACACACAGATAAGAAATCAGGTAGATGCGCGCAAAAGAGCTTTAAAGAAAAGCACCGCGGCTGGCACATGTGCATCTCAGATAGCTCATATCGGTATCTGCAAAGTTGTACATAACAAGACATGCATCAATGATAGAACAAAATGAGACGTGCGAGTTGCGCTCATATGCCCCGAGCTATAAAAAGAGTAGTTGCCTCAACTGCGAACGTTCAGTTGTAAGAGTGAAAACCAAAGTGTTCAGGTAAGTGTTTAGATAGGCGCTAAAATGCAGCGCAACCTTCAGGGAGGAATGGACCAGCGTAGTAAACGGTCATTCTTTTCCATGTGTACATTGAAATTTACCATCGATTTCACCGTCGCCAGAGTTCGCTTAATTTAGTAAAATTTGGCAGTAAAAGACTCGCTACCGATTCTCCAACACTGCTTCGGTTGTCTTGCGTGCGCCTCCATCTATGCCTTTGGGAATGATCAATCGCAGTTTTGCACTGACCAAGTCTCTTGAAGCCATATAAACACAATGAAAGCCACGCCACAACTAAAGATGAAAAAAAGAAGAAAGTGAACATGCCAATAGGAAAAGCCGACCCCCTCCCACATCAACATTATGCAAGCATTCCTTTAGCACATTTCGCGTGAAAGCTCAACGATATTTTCAATATTTTCGCACGTTTGCGTGATGATCCGCTCACCTTATCCTCCGAGCAGTTTCGTAACTTCGGTAACGTTGTCGTAGCTCCTGGGTGCAGGCTCTCCCGTTGCACAAGGTCTAAGATCCCCATCGAAGCTTGCGGAGAAAGACACGGTTGTCTAGAAGCGACGGGCAGAAGAAGGCGCTTCGGCATGGGCGATGTCATTCCAGAAGTCGCTTCTCTGCGCCAAATTTTGGCACGACGTACAAAGAAGGCACCGCCGTCGAATGCGGTGCTCCAGTCTTGGGTCAGAACGCTGCCGTGGCCGCGTCGTCCATCGAGTGACATTGATGCGAACGCTCACGGCAATGCATGTGACAATGAACGAGCTGGTAGACGACGTGGACTTGATGGGGGACCGCAAGCGAGAATGAAAATGCGGCGGTGTCCTCAACACTGCTTCGAGGATAGCATCGATTTGTGTTGAGAAACTTCAGCTTTCGTTGAAGTGTTCGCTTTGTTACACGCTGGACACCCGGCGACGAGGATTCATTCGTGGGCTCTCCAGGTTTTCTTATGTGCACTGAAGGATGAGGTTTGCATGAGCAAAGGCGAACCTTCCCGGGAACTTTCGCTTAAAGACCAAGCCCCTGCCACACCCTAAAACGTGTGATCCAGTATATCAACGGCCTCAGGAACAGATATCACATAACAATGTCCTAATTTAAATTTGTGAGGTTCTTTCCATCCAAGCCGGTTTGAGTTCGGTGGAGCAAATCGCAAACCCACCCAAGGACAGTCAAGGCACTCGCGGTAGGCAAAGTATTAAAAGAGTCGTCGGAGTTTCCAAGCAGGCACTACCAGCACACGATGTTCATCCAAAAGTGGGGATAGGTTTCTTGAAGACACAAACCTTTGACGGTTTTGTTTTCAAAGCATGCAGCCGGAACTTCGAGGCAACACAGCTACAGTCCGCACGCAGCACTCACGAAGAAGCTTTCATCACTAAAACGTGTCAGTCGGGGCTGGTGGAACACCCCCGGAATGCAGGGGAGCACGAAGAGCGTACGGAGGCAGCACCAAACAGGAGCCCGATCGAAAACGCCGCAACGGGCACGCTCTCAAAACTTGACGCGGCTCGCTGCCGAATCCACGTGGTGCACGAGATTCGGCGGCAGTTCTCTCACAAAACGAGTCGCTGATCTCTCTCGGGATGCTCGACTCTATTCCGTACCGTCGAGGCGGCAAGTGGAAGAGGATTGCGGCAGGCAACCGGCGGCAGTCCGGCTGTTCCGCCGGCTGGAGGAGAAGAGCAAGAAGTGGGCAACCGCTTCTCTCAGTGGAGAAGGCGAGGAGATTCCCCGGCGCTTCTCCCAAGCGCAAGCTGGCCGGCTGGCCGGCACGGACGACGTCAGCAGCAGCAGCCGAGGAGCACTTCCTCAAACAGAGTCCTCACGTGGCCCGGGATGGCCTCGACGGGAGCGTCCTTCCGAAGCAAACAGAATCAGCGGAGAATCTCGGAAGAGCTTCGCCGAGGAGGAATACGATGGCGGAAGGAATGAGGGAGAGGGATGGAGTGGTGGCTGCCAGCATAGCCTATCCGTGTATGTAGTGGGGGCACTAAGAAGAAGCCGCATGCGAGCGGGTGTCGGCGTCGTCATCATCATCAAAAAGAAAGCCAGTGGTAGCTCGACATTCCGCCGTTCTTGCTCGTCCCCCCCCCCCTCACTCCTCCGGCTTCACCCTTATTTCTCCTTGCATCTAAACACGAAGCCTCTCCCCCCCCCTCCCCTCCCCATTCGAAGCCCCGAAACTCTCCATCGCCGCCTTCTCTTTCTCTTTCGTTCTCCCAACAACTTCGTGAATGTTAGAACAGAGCTTTCGTTCCCTGCCGCTCCTCCTCGCGTTTCCTCCTGCGCCACTCTTTAATAATCTCGTTTGTTTTTGTTTTCTTCTTACCTCCCCGGATTTGCATACCGCGGTACGGAAGGCACGACAACGCGTGCGCTTCATTCCGGGGCGCTTGTTCCATTCCTTCGGTTGCTCGCTCGCTAAAGCCCCCTCGCTCCCTCGCCACCCCATGGTAATCCACGCCCTGGCGCGTACACGCGCTTATGCCCAGATGCCTCGTTCTCTAATTTGTTCCTTGTATACCGGGACGCACGAAGAAGACGCGGCCTGGGTAACAGCGCGCGTGCTCTCTCTCTTCGCGGCGGCCCGTGCGTCGAGAGGGCGAAACGAAAGGCGCCGCACTCTGAGCTGTCGGCGCTTAGCACGGTCCAATTACGCTCAGTCAGCGGTAGACCACACACGCACACCTATGTTGCGGTACGAAGGAGAGAAAAGTACGAAACAAACGGAGGAACTGTACGGGCCCGGCTGACTTGTATATAATTAAGGTGCTGGTAAACACGAGACTTGCTTTCGTAATGAGTGACGCCCGCCTTGGTACGGCCCTTCGACATAAATCTTCAATAACGAGAACGGTTGTAACTGTTGTAAAGATAGAGGACGTATAGAAGGATTGAATAATTGAAAAATAACGAAGTTAAATGACTCCGAGGTCAGCACACCCTAACGAAGGATGAACGAGTGGAGTGGTTGGGTTTCAGACGAAAAGGGCTGTCAGATAGATGACAGACTGAATAGACTAATTATTTTGTTTTGCTTGTACTTTGCCTTTTAACTAGGTTTTAACTGTGACATACGCCGGATAGCAAGAGTCCCCAGAAAAATTCAGATCACCCGATATCATCGCTCGGCCTCACACAAATCAATAAATCAGTGTGATGGCAGTTGAGGGCTTCATATAAGGGTTCTTACTTTAAAGTACTGTACTTTATATAATTGTAAGACCAAGTTCTTTCGCGTAAACAATGTCAAACTGTACAGCACAATGGCGAGGATGTCAAAGCAGTTTATTTTTGTTGTCAAGTGCACATCGTGCCAGAAGTCGCTGATGACTTTTGGTGATTCAACGTGTGTATGAACTCGATGAGATCTATTTAGTACACGCTCTTTAAAGATCGCCTGAAAGTTTCCTTGTGGCCTGTGGAATACCATATCACCATGTCGGGCACGTTCGACCTCGTTTTCTCGTATCGATACAATTTGGAAGAATACGTTTTATATTGCTGTTTCAAACAAACGAATAGTTCCACTCATGATACGATATGGGTGCACAGGAACACCGCTTTCTAGTGACCGTTCGCAAATTTGTTCATTACGTTCATGATTACGCCATGTTTGTTCGATCATACTGCGACGCGCACTTACTCCTTTATTTTTGTGTCTCACCCGTGAAAGCTGTTACCATCGCTAGGGGCAGGACGCGCCGCAGTGTTTGCGAAAGTGCTTGGTTATTCCGATAAGATAGCGCGCATGACGTCAGCAGTCGAGTTCATTGTAAAGCTAACGCGAGCAACAGCGATAACGCTGGCATTTTCGATAAATTGTGTATAACAGACGACGCGTTCCGCCGACGATCAGATTACCAACGGCCAACGACTGTGATCGCCGCTATCAGCGTACACCGTGCATTGCGTGTACTTAGTTTACTGGGTACGAGTTATCCCAATAAAGAGTTTCGTCCCTACCTGACTGCCGCCTTCTTCACCGTCACTACCACGTGACAATATACAACGTGCATGATCTGCTCTCATGCCTCAGCCGCGTTCGTCGACATGTAAAACGGCACGGATGCAAAGGAGACGAACAGGAAAGAATACGCAACCCGGAAGGAGAGTTTTTTTAAAGCCACTGCTGGCATCTTCGGGTGGCGCGGAACGTAGCAATCGTTGCGTGTGCTGCCGGAAATGGCATCCGCTCGGCAAACGCTGTGCTTGCGGGCCACGGCAAAGACTTCGCCATGGCCGGGAACAACGGGAGCCGGGATCAGAACAAATCACGTGATCGCGTGAGAGGAGCTTAATGTTCGGGGGGCTCTGCCGGATGAAGAAAGACTGCGGCACACCAGACTACAAGGTAGACACCGCGAGGTCACTGCGAGTACCATCATCATGCATGCACTTGGATCTCCTGCATATACCTACAACTACACTATACATGTGACTCTGTTGTTGATCAGTCACGTTTCGTTTGCGTGCAGCATTGGCTCATTCGCTTGGTGCAGATAGTAAAGGATTATCAGGCATGGCCGCGAGGCTGGCTTACCAGGACTGCGCGAAAGCACAATTCATTCTGCTGCGCACTGCACGATATTTTAACGAACACAAAGCCCTATCACCACGCCCAAGAAAATGTAAAGTAGGAGGGGAATTCGAGCTGTATACCGTGGGATGCCATCCGAATAACGCTTAAAATTTTGCCGACTTAAGAGCGCTGGTTTGCCCGTAACCAACATATGCTTGGAGTTAAGGGTGTAAAACAATTTTACCGTACACGACAGTGATCTCGGGCGACAACTGCGATGCAAAAAGTTGCAAGTGGAAACTGTGCCCGAATGGCTGACCATCTGGTCCCAGCGAAATATATGGTACGAGTGTTTGTGTCCGATTTATACACTGAAGATTCTTTAATGCACTTTTTTGCCGTCCAAAGCAGCAATCATCACGTTTGATTAATGTAAAAAGAAGCCGTAGAAAACTTCATCTGTCTCCACCATCGATTCGACGTTACCCGTTTAACAGTGAAGGTATTAACGCTGGAAAAGTCTAGCACCTAGAATCTAGAATCAAAATACACAACAGAAGAGTGTGATTAGAAATATGGCGATAATCAAAGTTGCGCGGATGTCAATGTTCCTGGCATTTCTGAAACAGTATAGAGTAAGTCAAAGAAATCCTGAAGCGCCATCTCTTCAACAACTGCAGTATTCTTGACTAAGCGAAACGCTTAGTCTAATGATACTGCAGTTGTTGAATACAGTAGATATTTCGGCTGATATATTCACGTGTGGGGCGCAACGATTACTTGCCTAAGCACCTCTTTTAGTCAAGGACACCGCAGTTGACTTGAGTCGCTTAGTCAAGTATGCTGTTATGGGCAGTTGAAATGTTTGTTCCTTATAATCACTAAAATTATGCGCTGTACCACAGAAATATGCACGTTAATGATGTCGAAGGGAACCGCTCTGCGTAGCCACCGTCAGCTGCCCCAATTAACAAGTATTTGCCCACGAACTCTGTAAACGTTAACTATCCAACGAGAACGTACTTTCGAAGGCAAGTGACAACAGGCAAGCAAGACGCTTTACGCTGGTGCAGTAGATGAGGCAGTGGGATATCGTCCAGTCCTCTGACGATATTTTGTGACTTTTTCTTGTAAGATATGGTCCCCAATTTTAGAATTATGCTGACCAAGTTATTAAGCGAGAAGTTGTACGGCGAAAAATAAAATAAATGAAGAAAGCATACGCCCACAGTACCCTCTGTATCGCACTGGGAACGCAGACTCCTATGAGTATTACTGCACAAAAAAATGAGAGCCTGTACTTCTGAAAGTGACCTCGTGTTGCCTGTAACCTAGTTTCGAGCCCTGAACTGAAAACCAAGGTCGCGCACACAGTTACAAGAAAGAAAAATAAAAGCTAAAAGCAGTCAATGCTGCAACTACAAGGACGCAAACATGAGCATTATCCACTTGGACCAGAAAGTCATCTCAAAGAGGAATCGCTCAAGACCTCTTAGTTCGAATTTGGGTCTTGCTCCGCCCGTCGTCTCTGAAGCTTCACTACGCCGTTTTCTATGAGACCGTCGGCATCTCTAAGTACAGCGGGCGTCTCCGAAACATATACACATAGAAGTAAGACGTCTGGAGGACTCCGATATGGGAGCCACTCGTCTGTATATACACGGCTGACCTCGCATATGGGCCGGACAAGGCATTAGCGTCACGCCTCGATGGATGGAATCGCATATTAGGGAGACGTCGAACGTTATCTCTACTCGAAGAGAGGACAGCTAGAAGAAGCTAGAAAAAGAGAGAAGGATATACTTATGAAGGCGCACGAAACCATATACAAGGAAAGTTTGGAGGGAAAAGCTTCCCCGATAAGGCGATCAACGAGCCCTGCATTCTAATCGCACCTGAATACGTAGAGAAGGAGGATGAAAGGCCACGCTCCGACGGATATAGAGACGCCGATAGCGCGAGGAGTCCCAACATGCTGCCCGCTTTGACCGAAAACTAATAACAACAACGCCGCGGCCGCGATGGAAGGACAACGACGACCACAGAAGCGACGCGAATCTGCAAAGACAGAGACGTCCAGGCGACGAAGGCGGACAGCCCCGCACCGTACTTGCTTCTTCGTTATTTTGCTTCTTCTTCTTCTTCTTCTACTCGTTAGATGCGGTGACAGCGACAGGCTGGGTCACGGAAAAGCTAGTCAAGAATGCTGCTGACCCTGCGAAGACGCGCGAAGACACGAGGACCGCGGGACGAAGACAACGGAACCACGCTTTTAGGATCTCCTGCGAGGAGGCGTAGAATGCATATAACTATATACAACGCTTCGAGCGGAGTTGAGCACTCCAAACGTGCTCAAACTGGAACGGTCAGACATTCAGTTACATGCACAAATATTGCCTATAACCTGCACTTCAGTAATACTGGGTCACGGTCACAGCCCGGGAAGACTTGCAGCCCGGGTGGCCTTTCCCTCTATTTCTATACATGCCAAACTTTGGCTCTTGCTTTGAACCGCAGCGAATTAGATGTATGGGCTGTGTGTGGTGGTCGGTTTTACGTCGGCTTAGAAATGGGCAGGGATTCTTGAACTCCGCGGTACAGAGTGAATATTTGGGCTGATATATTCACGTGCGGGCCGACAAGGTGGATCGCAAGGGAGCATGCTCGTACAGGTAATATGGAGGAGGTCGGATTCGGACGGAGTCATCTGTCACCGTAAGCACTGCAGTGTATTACAGTTACAGAGATGATGTGCGGTTAGGGGGTGAGTGGGGGGGGGGGGGGCAAAGAGGGAGAGGGGGGAGCGGGAGCTTCCGAGGTCAGCGCTTCCGTCATTCGCGGTTGCGGGATTGCTTCGTTTTATTCCGAAACTTCCGTTATATGACGTCAGGTTCTGCGCGTACACGTAAGAGACGATGTGGCGCGGGCTGTCAGCCGCGGCTGTCGGCTTCTTGCGTGGTGAAAACGGTGGGGGGTCGCGCCGACACGCAGTCTCGGCGTTCCTTCGCGGCCCGCTTCGTGTGTGTATATGCGTGTGCGTGACAGCGAAGACTCACACAGGGGGTGGAATGCGTTCCGCGCTAATTCAGTTCAGTGCTCCGCTGATCCTTCTTAGAAATAAACTGTTTCGAAGCGTTTACTTGAACGCTTGTTTAATACTGAGCTAAAACCTGCTTCTCTCTGTTTGCAACGTGAACGCTAAAGCTAAACGATGGCGCAACAGTGGGCGACACTTGGAAGGTTAAGGTTATGAAAAAATAAAGTGTATGAAGAAGACGAGTGACAAGGTTATAGGGACAAAGAGTCGTCTAAAGGTCAGCTGCCGATGCGACATGTGGCCGCTCTCTATCTCGCTCTCGCGCCCGATGTACCTACCTGGCTTTACTGGTCATTTTTCAGGATTAGTGTTGGAGTCGGGGGAAGCCGTACGGGGTCAGGTTTGTGGGAGACAGGAGCCTTGCCCTTGTATGCACGGCCGTTCAGGTACGTTATTTTTTCTTCGTTATTTTTTGCGGCACTGAACGGTCACAGTAAAAAAAATTGGGCACAGACGTACTAGCCTTACGGAAATGAAGGCTGTAGCCTCAGATCGAGAAATGCCAGCAAAACTAAGGAGGTAATACCTTTTCACGGAGGTGTGCAGCAATGCACGTGGTTTGTGCGCTGAAGTGCGACAAAAGTGACGCTGAAATGTGCCATGAAGTACCACGCTGAAATGTCAGTAAACGTTCACGCTTAAATGTCGCGATAGACATCTCAGGTCACCGTGAACTAGCGCTTGAGTTGTAGATAAGGTGATCAGAACAGCTCGTGCGATCACCATCACGATCGCATTGATCCTCGTGTATGTTCACGCTGAACTAACTCACCGGCACGCTAAATCATAATAGAGTCAGAAAAAAAAAGAGCACTCCGTAGCATGCAGTAGGGAAAGTGATGGTCGTGTTTTCCCTGTGGTTTCATGCTATCGTTATTAAACGCGGATAATGCAGGAAAGAGGAAACCTTCGGCGAAGCTTGCTTAGTTGAAATTAGAGAGAGAGAGAGAACGAATATAAGAAAGGTAGGGTGCTTTACTAACAACTGCGGAACCTGGCAGTCTGCGAATAAATTAACGAATCTGCAACACTGGAAAGCCATCGATTTCAACGATGTTGACAACATCCGGTAGAACGATTATTGGAGAAATACTTAAGTTTTTAGGTTACTTAAAGCACACGCAGATTTCAGGACTGTATGCCAAACTTGGCACTCTGTGCAATTGAATATAGAAATGGATGCAACGCAATCAAGTTACCATGGATGCGATGGTCGCTCCGACAGATTTCTCTGTTACGTTTCCCTGAATAAAGTGTTTCGCGTAACATCTATAGTTATTTCGAAAAGAAAATGGGAATGCTTATCTAAAAGGAACTAGAGAAGTTCACGTACACGCGACTAAATTCTCTGGGTAAGTACGCAGCCCGATGCTCTAATTAAGAGACTTTCCGTATAGGAACAGATCTCCCATTGTTTGCAATACTAATTGCAACATTTCCATACAATAGCGACCGCCGACTCATTCCAGCCACTGATCGGCTTCTTGCGTTCTTTCTCGTTCCATCTTGTAAAACCACACGGGCAAACGCGACGGTAGCTTTTCGTCCAAAGCGGTACCATCTAAGGTGAGATTGACTACTGCATGTAAATAAAATGGCAAAGGCGTCACCTTGAAACGCTGCTCTCCAGATTGTATATATCAGCTGCCCCCGAAAATCCTCGCTGCACGAACTGAGTTCGCGGAGGCACATACCATACTCAGATACGTACACACATACACAAAAAGAACAGCTAATTGCGAGCCATGGACACGCCTGACTAGTACATGCCGGCCAAACAGGAACCCGCCTCTTGTTTAGTTACGAGCGTCGTGTTACAGGGCCATAAACCGCCGCAGTGTCCACGTCTTGGGCGCATATATACACTAGACCGGCCAACGGCCACCACCTCGCCGCTGTGCTATCTCGCTATGGCGCGAGTGACCGAGCTCCCTGACCGTTCATCTGCATAGCCCTCCAAGGCGCGCGGGTTGCCCTGTCCACTCAGAGGTATCGATACTCATCGGCGCTGATCTACGCGAGTATATCTGGCTGTGAGACTCTTCGTATGCAAATCAGCGAGGAAGAAGAAGAAGCAGGCGCGGCGTTCCTTTACCTGCAAGTGCACGTTAATTAAGCGTGTCAGCGGCGAGCTCAGAAGAGTATCAGGCAGTGGTGTCGACTTCCACGACGACCACAACTCAGAAGCAAAAGCCAACGAGGCCTGCCATACAATTAGAGATATTTGTTGCCGCTTCCGTGACCACGCGGCTAGTTTGTGCACGTTCCCTACAACGGCGCGCGTTGTTCTTAGAAACATGCTGTCGGATCGCCTCCTAACGTAGAGTCGATTTACTTCAGCTGTAAGGACGACCAAACACATCAGAAGTGAACCATATACTTGCCGTCCGGGACAGATCACCTTGCGGTTTAACACACCGTCTCAAGTTTGCGTTGACATGAACATTATAGGCAGACTAATACAAGACGCAAATCATCCCTGCATCGGCAAATCTACATTAGATCACATTGTTCATTAGATCACATCGGCAAATCACATTAGGTCACATTGCGATTACACCAGAGAGCTAAAAAAAACCGAATTTCTGAACTTGTTATGCTACGTCATGCATGAAAACATATAAACTGGTCTAGCCGGAAGGAACGGAAGTATAGTATACGAAGCTAAGCCGAAATCTGCAGGCTAAGATGGACTTGCGAAGCTATAATGCTAGAACATGCGCTTAGATTTCCTCCGCAGCGTAAATCGGTCATATGACGGACTCTGTATAGATGTGCGGGTGCGAACATTTGAAAGAATACGCGTCTTCTCGTGACTTCCTGTGCCTTGGAACGTGCTTTGACCTCGCACCCATTTACAGAGGCAACCAATTCAAGTTTAGGAGATGAGCTAAAAATACCTTGCGCCCAGCGCAACCACTGCGTTTTCTTTTTTCCTTCATTACTATTGAATAATATTTCTTCTATCTTTCGAGACAACTAGCAGGCACACACAATTTGCGCGCGACCGCACACACGCACAACAAATGGAGTCGCATTCATGGTTTGCAGACTTTTACGAAGGCGCTTTGCAATGCAAAGCGCGAATGCATGTATGGGCATTCAAATAGAGCCAAAGAGATAGGGAGATAAGGAGGAGGAAAGATCCAAATTAGTTGCGGTGACGTTATAGAAAAGAAGCAAGTTATGGTAAACAGGAGTGAGGCTCGAGTTTTCTTGCAAACAGTTTAATAAAGTGCTTGCGCGGTCGACGACATTAACTACGCACTACACTTCAATTTCTCTTACCAAACGAGGCCAGTTAGATTATAATTTTAGAGAACCACGAAGCAAAAGAGCGAGCCACCCAGTAACTAAGGTTGAAACTTCTTAATTCATATTCTTGCTTCCGTTCTTCTGTTCGAGAACCTCGAAACAGATTACCGAGAACAAGCTGGATTAATTGGGAAGGATAACCCGTGACCCAAATTACATACTGCGACGAGGTCATGAGACAAGCGTGGCCGCACGTTTAGTCGCAATCGCTTGCTGTCGCACAATGCGATCGAAGCCGGCCTCGTGCAGCGAGCCTGCGCAAATTTATAGCGCGTGTAATATAGTTCTGTGGGCATTAGGGCTACATTACGTTATTATGACTTCATTCTTCACAAAGTGTTCCTTACCGAGCACGCGAGAGTTACCACAAGCTCGGCTGCCAACATCTGCTTAGTATACGCACACACATACACACACCATATATATCACCTCCTAAGAGTCCTGCTCTTAGGACGCGTTCAAGCGGACAGCGGGTGACAGTAAACCGTAGTTAAAAAATTAGTGGTGCGGCAACCAGTGATCGAGAGCAGCACTCAAAGAGCCCGTTATCGATACGGTGGCCGTACGCGCGGTTTAATACTTCCTGTAGGGTCGTTTTTACGCATGGAGTCCGGGTGGTGCGAGGGAAAGAGAAAAAAAAAAAGCCGGCCATTGAAAATCTACCGCGGTCAAGTGCGGTGATCGAGATATGACGAGGATGAAACGTTTCCGGGGACGCGTATAGTTAAGGCGTTCTCAATCTTGCGGGTCGTCTCGGAACATCGAGTAATGAAGTCACTTATAAGCGACGGCTTCGAACGTTGACAAAGAGCGGGATAGTGGGACGCGCAATACGACTGCGATTCGAGGAGCGAAGATTTAGTGATTTGTCCGGATTGGTATCTGCAGACTTAGAGAGGTGTGGGAACGCGGCTGGTTCTGTGACTCGTTGTTGTCGTTGCTGTTCTTCGTGGAACGAGAAGATGTTTCGTGGAGTCCGAATGAACGTGATGAGTGAACATGATGTACCCGTCATGCAGGATACAAGCACGTGCTGTCTTCGCGAGCGTGTATCCTGTATGACGGACATATCCTGTTTACAGACCACGGGATATTAGAAAGCATCAAGCTTCCAAGCAGCTTGTGAGCGTAACCAGTAAATCAGATTATTACTATTGTAGCGAAGCTTATTGGAACTCTGAAGTGGGTCGTCCTCTCCGGCCCCTTCTAGTGCGTTGCCGTCTTCGGACAGAGCGCAGCTCGCGCAGAGTCGGCCCCGCCTTGACTGTCGCTGTCGTTCATCTTCGCCGAGTGTCCGCCAATAAACATCTTTATAATTTGGTGGAGAGTGCTGTGCCCTTCAAACTACGGTCAGCATTCAATGCCCTTGGAGCTTCGATCCCGTGCCGTGCCCTCTACCATGACTCAAGATGCCGCCCAGCAAACGCCTCCCCCTGCACCGACATCCTGTCCCGGTGTCCTCCGCATCCGCGACCCTCCTGTTTTCACCGGCGCGGATGGCACCGACGTCGAGGACTGGCTCGCGATTTACGAGCGTGTCAGCGTACCCAATAAATGGGACGAGGCAGGAAAACTGAGCAACTTGGTTTTCTACCTCGCGGGTGTCGCAAGCCTATGGTACAACAACCACGCATCCGATTTCGCTACGTGGTCCGCTTTCAAGACCGCCATCGTCGACGTGTTTGGCCGCCCTGCGGTTCGCAAGCTGCAAGCTGAACAGCGCTTACGGGAACGTCCCCAGCAGTCCGGCGAGTCTTTCACGAGTTACATCGAAGACGTCCTGGACTTGTGCAAGAAAGCCAACTCGACCATGTCTGAAGCTGAGAAGATCCGGAACATCATGAAAGGCATCGACGACGATGCCTTCACCATGCTACTCGCCAAAAACCCTTGCACTGTGGCTGAGGTCATCACACTGTGCCAAAGCTACGAGGAGCTGCGTCGGCAGCGGCTGATGACGCGTCGACCTCCATCGCGCGACGCCGACCTCGCTGGCATGTCGGCTATTTCGGACCACTCCGGCTTGCTCGCCGAAATCAAGTCCTTCGTGCGCGAGGAGATTGCACGCCAGTTCTCTCTACTGGCCTTCGCTCATCACCCGCAGCCTGTTGAACAGCCGTCGACCCCACTGCTGCCTCCCCTACGCCGGGCTATTGAGCATGAAATCGCGGAGGTCATGCCGGAATACCACCAACCTCCTCGGGCGACTGCGCCGCTCAGTTACGCGCAAGTTGTAGCCAGGCCGCCTCCAGCGATCCCTGTGGTTCCCCCACTTCCTTACGCCGGAGCCGTCGCCAGGCCTCAGGCCTTCGAAGAGAGTGTGCCGGCTGCGTACGCCGACGTCATCCATACGCCACGACTTCAGCCCACCATGCAGTCATACCAGCAGCCACCTCGTCCCTCGCGTCCTGCGACATGGATGGGACCTAGCCCGGCAAGCCGATGGCGCACTTCCGACAACCGCCCCATCTGCTTTGCGTGCGGTTGCGCCGGTCACGTCGCCCGCTATTGCAATCGCATGCAGCCGCCTCGAGTCGGATCGACCGTCACCAGCCAGTACAGCCGTCCATATTATGAGCCGCCGCCGCCTATGTCACCGACTTCACGCCCGTCTCCATCTACCCGCCGTTCGCACTCCCCAAGACGCCGCTCACTGTCACCGATGCGGCCTCGTCCGGTCGCCCGAGACCAGGAAAACTAGTCGTCGCAGTCCAAGAGGCAAGGGCTGCGACGCTATCGAACTGCCAAAGCCCTCAGCAAAGCCCATCGAACGTAGTAGACGTGTTTGTAGATGGCGTGCGCACATTGGCCCTTGTGGACACTGGAGCTGCCGTATCCGTTATGGACGCTAAATTTAGCCGACTACTACGAAAAGTGACGACGCCACTTTCCGGGCTCTCCCTCCGTACAGCCAGCGCCCAAAGCATTCACCCGACAGCGGTGTGTACAGCCCGTTTCATCATTCAGGACGCTCTGTACGCCGTCGAATTCATCATAATTTCTTCATGCTCTCACGACGTCATCCTGGGTTGGGATTTTCTCGCTCGCCACGACGCCGTAATTCGTTGCGCACCAGCCGAAATAGAGCTCTCACCGTTCTATAATTTGACGCCGGCGAACAGTCCATCGGCTGCGACCAAAGTACTCGTCAAAGACGACACCACAGTTCCTGCAAACTCGTCAACGGCTGTGTCCGTCTATTGCACCGGTCTCTCCGACACCGTTGCACTTCTTTCCCCCTCTGACCGCGTTTTCACCAGGAAAGGTTTGCTGGTGCCATTTGCGACCGTGCAAGTCACTCAGGGCGACACCGATATTTTCGTTACGAACCCATCCCCGTACATTGTTAGGTTGGTGCGAGGGGAATGTCTCGGCCGAGCGGAAGCCCTCGAAGACGCACAAGTTATGGACGCACCGGGTGACACGCACTGTGCCAGCTCCCGTACGCTCAGTGCTGTTTCCACATCTGACTCGTCACCCGCTGATGTATTTGCTTCCTCAATTGCTGACAACCTTACGTCGGTCCAGCGTTCCCAGCTTCTCTGCCTGTTGGAAGAATTTCGTTCTTCGTTCGATGTCGCGCAAACTTCTCTCGGCCGCACGTCTGCTGTCACGCATCACATCGACACTGGCGCCCAACCACCGCTGCGGCAACGTCCATATCGCGTATCTCCAGCAGAGCGTCGTGTAATTAACGAGCAAGTCGAAGACATGCTTCGCCGCGATGTTATTCGACCCTCAAACAGCCCGTGGGCGTCCCCTGTCGTTCTCGTTGCGAAGAAGGACGGCTCTGTGCGGTTCTGCGTGGACTACCGCCGACTTAATAAGATCACCCGTAAGGACGTTTATCCCCTTCCTCGAATAGACGACGCCATTGACAGCCTGCAAGGAGCAGAATTCTTTTCGTCGCTCGATTTGCGCTCAGGGTACTGGCAAGTCCCCATGGCTGATGACGCTCGACCGAAGACAGTGTTTGTCACACCCGACGGCTTGTACGAATTCAACGTCATGCCGTTTGGGTTGTGTAATGCGCCCGCGACCTTTGAGCGCATGATGGATTCCGTTCTGCGCAACTTGAAATGGCACACGTGCCTGTGCTACCTCGACGACGTCGTCGTTTTCGCCCCGGACTTCTCCACGCATCTTCAACGCCTCAGACTTGTTTTGACGCGTTTGAGCGACGCCGGGCTACAACTGAACCTAAACAAGTGCCGATTTGCAGCACGGCAGCTGACATACTAGGCTACGTCGTGTCCAAGGACGGAATTCTCCCCGATCCAGCCAAGCTTCGGGCCGTGACAGAGTACCCCAAACCTACGTCCGTCAAAGAACTGCGCAGTTTTGTAGGACTATGCTCCTACTTTCGACGCTTCATACGAAACTTCGCGACTATCATATCGCCGCTGACAAGAGAGAGAGAAATAGATGAAAAGGAAACGCAGGGAGGTTAACCTGGCGCGAATGACCGGTTTGCTACCCTGCACAGGGGTGGGGATATAGGGGTCGGAAAGAGGACAGAGAGAGAGTGAGATAAAATGAAAACGAAAAAAAAAAAACGCACACATGCACACACACGCAAGACGTTCCAGTCAGAGCCGTTCTGAGAGACCAGTTGAACGCAGAAAGCGCAGTAGCGCTTGCACAGCCTTTTTCTGTGACGTTTGGTCCGGTCGATGGCGCAGGATTCTTTCTTCCGACAGAGTGAGGTCGTCCAACTTATCGAGCGCGTTGCAAAGTGACTGTCTCTGTGAACAGTACTGTGGGCAGTCGCACAGAATATGTTGAATTGTTTCATCACTGCCGCAGTGGTCACATGATGCGGTGTCGTCCATTCCTATGAGGCACGCGTACGCGCGCGTAAATGCGACACCCAACCATAACCTGCACAGGAGGGTAGCGTCACGTCGGCGAAGGCCCGGAGGAATTTGAAGGCTGAGAGTTGGGTCCAGGGAATATAGTCGCGCATGCTTGAAGTGCGGCTCGTTCCATTGCGACGTGGTGCATTGACGAGCAAGCACGCGGAGCTTCCATGCAGCGTCAGTCCTAGAGAGCGGCATTATTATTTGACTGCTTTCTGTATGGGCTGAACGGGCAGCTTGATCGGCCCGTTCATTGCCGATAATCCCACAGTGACTTGGAAGCCATTGAAAAGTTATTTCATGGCCTTTCTCAATTAAATGGTGAGTCTCTTCTGCAATCTGAAAGACCAGTTGCTCGTGCGGGCCGCGGCTTAAAGGTGACAGAAGGGATTGCAGTGCCGCCTTTGAGTCACTGAAGATCGTCCATTTTTGTGTCCGTTCATCAGTAATGAAACGTAATGCGGCAAGAAGCGCTGCGAGCTCTGCTGCTGTCGATGTCGTAAGGTGAGAGGTCTTAAATTTGATTGTCATGGCTTTCAGAGGTATTACGACAGCGGCGGTTGAGCTGTTCGTCATAACGGAGCCGTCGGTGTATACGTGCATTGAGCCTCGGTACTTCTCATATAACAGGAGCAAAGCGAGTTGTTTAAGTGCCGGTGACGACATATCTGCCTTTTTACGGATGCCGGGTATCGCCAGGCTGATGATAGGCTGAGTCAGGCACCACGGAGGAACTGAAGGTCTCGCAGCGGGCGTGAAGCCTGTTGGCAAAGACTCGCGATATGCGGCTACCGTTCGGCAAAAAGAGGTGCATGGTCGGTCTACTGGTAAAGAGGCTAGGTGGTGGCGGGGAGTCCGAGCAAGATGCCTTATATGTGTCCTGAGTGCTTCGACGTCAATATGTGTCTTGATGAGGTGGTCTCTGGCGATCGCTATAGAAGCCACCGTCGACGCGCTAAGAGGCAAGCCTAGGCAAATTCGGAGCGCTTGGGCCTGAACACTTTGTAGTATTCGTAGGCTTGTTTTGCTTGCGTTGGTTAACGCGGGCAAGCTGTAGCGCAGGAAGCCGAGGAAAAGTACCCTGTACAGCTGTAGCATAGCACTTGGTGACATTCCCCAAGTCTTGCCTGCGAAGAACTTCAATAGATGACAGATGCCGATCAACCGCTTTTTTATGTACAATACGTGATGGCTCCATGAGAGATCCCTGTCGATTATGACACCCAGAAACTTGTACGATCGAATATACGGTATAGTTTGGCCATTGATGAATACGCCGTAGTTATTCATAGGTTTGCGCGTGAAAGCCACGAGGGCGCATTTCTCGGAAGAAATCTCCAAGCCTCGATTACGGAGGTAACGGGCAGTTTGAGTGGCAGCTCTTTGAATTCTCGCTCGCAACTGCAGGCGTGTTACGGCGGACGTCCAAATGCAGATATCATCCGCGTACATTGATATCTCCACTGTGCTTGGCAGGTGCTCAAGGAGGGCAATCAGCGTTAGATTGAACAATACAGGACTGAGTACGCCGCCCTGGGGGACGCCACGGTAGCTGTAATGTGGAGAGGTTTGGCCATCTTCGGTGCTCACAAAAAAGGATCGCATTGAGATGTAACTACGTATCCAGCGATACATCCGACCACCTATTCCTACCTCTTCGAGAGCGGTGAGGATGGCTTGATGTGTAACATTGTCGTACGCCCCTTTGACGTCGAGGAACAAAGAAGCGCAGAGACGCTTACGGCCTTTCTCGTGTTGAACGAAGGTGACCAGGTCGACGACGTTATCAATCGATGATCGACCACGTCGAAATCCTGCCATTGCATCTGGGTAGACGTTGTTGCCCTCCAAGTACCACTCCAGGCGTCCGAGGATCATCCTCTCCATAACTTTGCCTACGCAACTGGCCAGTGCAATCGGGCGGTAGGATGAGAGCTCCAACGGTGACTTGCCAGGCTTCAATAGTGGAACCAGGCGACTGGTCTTCCAGCTTGTCGGGAGCGAGCCATCTCTCCAAGATTCGTTGTACATATCTAGGAGAAACATTCTCGCGTGCTCACCCAGATGACGCAGGGCTCTGTAAGAAATTCCGTCGGGCCCTGGTGCCGACGTGTGTACACACAGAGCTAGTGCTGCCTTGAGTTCATTGATGGAAAATGGGAAGTCCATGCGGGGATCACGTGGTTGCGGACAACTGCTCGAGAGTAGTAAGCTGGTTGCTGCTGTCATTTGGCCAGATAATCTGGCACAGAATTCTTCGGCCACGTCTATATCTGGTCTTTTTTGGGAGAGGGCTAGAGCCTTGAATGGGGACCGCTGAATAGGTTTTGTGCGCAGACCTCGTACCATCCTCCACAAGTGCGATAGAGGTTTACGAGGGTCAAGCGACTCACAGAAAGCAGTCCAACGTTGCGATTCAAGCTTATCTATCCGGCGCTGGATCTTCTTCTGTAGACGTCGAGCGGTCCGCAAGTCTTCTACTGCCCCCGTGCGTCGGTGTCTTCGTTCAGCACGTCGGCGAATCGCTCGAAGTCGCTCTAACTCTATGTCGAATTCCGTTAATTTCGAAGAGCATGTGAGAGTACGCGTAGTGTCGTGTATCGTGCTCTTGATTGCTTCCTCTAAGTCGAGTGACCTATTCGTTTGACACTGCTCTTCCATGCGAGATTGAAATTTTGTCCAATCCACTCTTTGAATGTTATCGCGTACCTTGGAAGGGGATAAACCTTCAATCTTGACATATGTGGGAATGTGGTCACTCCCGTGCGTTTCTATGTCCGGAAACCACCCAGCATGCCTGACGAGGCTTCGTGAAACAAACGCCAAGTCAAGACAGCTGCTATACGTTGAACCACGGAGAAACGTTGGAGTGCCGTCATTTAACAAGAAAAGTTCATTGTCGGAGGCGAAGGACACCAAATTTCTGCCTTTAGCATTGATCTTCCTACTTCCCCAGAGTGTATGATGAGCATTGAAGTCCCCGATGATAACGCACGGGTGGGGAGTTGATGACAGGATGCTTTGTAGTCTTTTATGGTCAAAACGACTTGATGGAGATAGGTAGGCGCCCACAACAGTGACGGTAAGTCTCTTCTTCACTGTAAGACATATATATTGATTGTCGTCGTCATGGGACACCGGCTGATGAAAGTAGGTGAGGTCACGGCGAATAAACATCAGAACCTTGCTGTTTTCAGCAGTTGTAGAAGACATAAATAATTCATATCCGGAGAGTCTGATGGCGTACGGTAAGTTCGGCTCGCAGATGACGATGATGGGAAACATATTGGTGTACACGAACCGACGGAAATCAGCAATGCGTGATCTCAGTCCCCGGGCATTCCACTGGAAAATCGCTGCCTTTCGAACCTCTTCCCTGAACGACAGTGGCTGGTGAGCCATTATCTACTCAAGGGCTGCCAGTACTGGACTCAGAGCGTCCAGTACTTGGAGTGCATTTCTGGCGGTCGTTGTGTGCATGTTGTTTAACAACACGCGAATGGCATTTATTAAGGGTCGCAGAAGAGCAATCACTTGCTGATCTGTATTCCGCAAGTCCTCTGTTGTAGCAGCTTGCCCTGATGAGGGCGGCTTCTGCTGTGGTTCTTCCTCAAGTCGCCTAGGTGTAAGTGGCGGCCATTCTTTGGTAGAGAGAGACCTGCCCGTTTTCTGGTTTCTAACATCTGCATTTGCCAGGCTAGAAACTGCAGCTGGCGGTGTTCCCTGATGTGTCGGCTTACTTGCTGAAGTTGACGTTGTTCGCCGTGAAGACCTCCGACGGCGACGTCGTCTTCGCCGGACTTTTTCAGCGGCTTCTCTGTGGGTTGAGCTGTCTCGCACCATTTGCTTAATAATAGATATCTCTTTCCTTATGCGCGGACACTCTTTGGAAGAAGCACTGTGAGCACCTTGACAGTTAGGACATTTCAATATGGTAGCGTTACAGTTGTCTTCCGAGTGCGGTTCTGCGCATCGGGGGCACACTGCAGAGTTCGTGCAAACGCCCTTCACGTGGCCGATCTTGTGGCAGTTGAAGCATTGCACAGGTCTCGGGATAAATGGTCGAACCTGGTGACGAAAGTGGCCAACCTTCACATAGGAGGGGAGACAGTCACCTTTGAACGTTATTCTCACACAACGTGTGTTACCAAGGCGGCCGACGTTCACAATGACGTTGTCTACACTCGCTGGTTTTATGAGCACAGGAAGGTCTGCGTTAGGGATTTCAGTGTCAATGTCGTAAATGACTCCTGCTACGGTGGCACCATCGGATGGTATGATGGACCTGACTGTGATGTTTCCCAGCTGCGTTACTTGCTGCAGCGTGCTCAGCGCGCTCGGGTTCATCACATCAATTGCCAGGATGTTTCTTCTTGTATTTATCCGTACATCTTTGACCTCGTTCGGCACAGTGTTCTCAAGATACAAGGAGAGCGCTTGCCTGTTCAGCACACGTAGACTGTCGGTAGCATTCAGCGGCACAAACAGGATGGAGTGAGGCCATCGCTGAGGCGCTGTTTTCACGGTGGCCGTACTTGACGCTGAAGATGCGTTGATGATCCGTCGTTTGGCCTTGCGGTACAGGACCGGTTGAAAGCCGTCTTCCGAGGACTCGTCGCCCGATGCGGAGTACAGCTCAGTGTCCTCGCTCTCGCTGGATGTGTTCCCTCGCTTCCTCGAAGCGACGCCGGCGGTTGAACTGGACCCAGACGGCGCCTCGTGAGGTTGTACGTCCATCACCGCAATGTACGGGGTAATAGACCCCACAAGTGCAGCGAAAAGTCCAGAAAATCACAGAGACGAGCAAGATGTGTTCCGCAAGAGAATCACTTCGTCAAAGCTCCTTGGCAGCAATGGGCCTCTTAATACGTGGTCGTCAGAGTGCGACGCCGCTTTCGCGAAGCTCCGTCGTTTGTTGACGTCTCCTCCGATACTACGCCACTACGACCCTACGGCCCCTACAGAGGTACACACGGACGCCAGCGGTGTTAGCCTCGGCGCTGTCCTTGCACAGCGCAAACCAGGGTTCCCGGAATATGTCGTGGCATATGCAAGTCACACGCTTACTAAAGCCGAGACCAATTACACCGTCACGGAGAAAGAATGCCTGGCCATCATCTGGGCCCTTACGAAGTTCCGACCTTATTTGTATGGTCGCCCGTTTGATGTCGTCACCGACCATCATGCGCTGTGCTGGTTGTCGTCATTGAAAGATCCCTCAGGCCGTCTCGCCCGTTGGGCACTTCGCCTGCAAGACTACGACATCCGCGTACTGTACCGCAACGGACGCCAGCATGCTGACGCCGACGCCCTGTCACGCTCTCCCTTGCCTGACGACAATGCCCACGGCTCAGTGTCTCCCCTTGCCATTTTTTCCATCGACATTCAGACAATCGCTACCGAACAGCGCAAGGATCGCTGGATTGCCTCACTGATAGACTTGCTGACTGATCCATCGGCAACACCATCCACTCGCGCGTTGCGTCGTCAAGCCCACCATTTCGCCGTTCGCGACGACCTCCTCCACCGACGCAATTACAGCGGCGACGGCCGCCAGTGGCTTCTAGTAATACCCCGAAGTCTGCGTTCTGACATATGCGAATCGTTCCACGCTGATCCGCAGTGTGCGCATTCTGGGGTATCGAAAACTTACCACCGCATCCGCCAACGGTACTTTTGGCGAGGGATGTACCGCTACGTGCAGAAGTTCGTTCGCTCCTGCATCGATTGTCAGCGCCGCAAAACTTCAACGCACCTGTCGCCGGCAGGTCTGCAACCTCTGCCTTGCCCTGACCGGCCCTTTGGGCGTGTTGGCATCGATTTGTATGGACCACTTCCTCTGACGTCTGCTGGTAACCGCTGGGCCATCGTCGCTGTAGACCACCTCACGCGATACGCCGAAACTGCCGCCCTCCCAGCGGCTACAGCGGGCGATGTGGCCTCCTTCCTGCTCCACCGATTCATGCTACGTCACGGTCCACCTCAGGAGCTACTCAGCGATCGAGGCCGTGTCTTCTTGTTGGAAGTCGTCGAAGCCATTCTAAAAGAGTGCAACGTTGTTCACCGCAAAACTACTGCTTACCACCCGCAGACGAATGGCCTCACCGAACGCTTTAACCGTACGCTCGGCGACATGCTCTCCATGTACGTAGCCGCCGATCACACCAACTGGGATGCCATTCTGCCCTTCGTCACCTACGCCTACAATACCGCCGCTCAGAGCACCACTGGTTTTTCTCCCTTTTTCTTATTCTATGGCAGGCACCCCTCGCACACAATCGACACAATCCTTCCATACAAGCCGGATCGGTCTGAGTGTGCGCCGATTTCTGCTACCGCCCGACTTGCTGAAGAATGTCGCGAACTTGCCAAGACCTTCACTACGCATGACCAAGAGCGGCAGAGGAGCATTAGCGGTGACAGAATCACTTCTGAGCCAACGTTCCTCCCTGGAGCGCTCGTATGGCTCTCGATCCCTACCACTGCACCTGGCCTCTCTTCAAAACTACTGCCGAAATACGAAGGCCCCTACCGTGGTATTGAACGCACATCTCCTGTAAACTATCTGATCGAACCAATCGATCCATCCTCGGACATGCGCCGTCGAGGGCGCGACATTGTAAACGTGGAGCGCCTCAAGGCGTACCATGACCCGCTCATTGTGACAAGTTGTTAGGTCGCCAGGCGGCTCCCTTTTCGCCCCCGGAGTAATTGTAGCGAAGCTTATTGGAACTCTGAAGTGGGTCGTCCTCTCCGGCTATTCTAGTGGGTTGCCCTCTTCGGACAGAGCGCAGCTCGCGCAGAGTCGGCCCCGCCTTGACTGTCGCTGTCGTTCATCTTCGCCGAGTGTCCGCCAATAAACATCTTTATACTATGTATACGTTTCACTCATACGCAAGGACAAGACAGAAATCTGATTACCAGGTCTGGCTCCACAGATCGCGAGCCTGGGCGTCCAGAAAAAAAGGGAAAGGGGGAGTGGGCTGCCTTCTCTCCTGGAATTTCGGATAATATTTTTTAACGTCATAACAATAAGCTACACAGCTGCATTAGCACACTCAGGCCCTTATATCTGTGTGAAACGCTCTTCCGCATTGCGAGCCAACTTTTCACGTCACACACTATTGACTAATCTTGCCGGTCACGGCAGTGAAAGAAAGGCTGCCTAAGCTGGATGCCCCCCACCCCCCACCCCACCGAGGCTCGCTATATTAGGGGGGGGGGATATCGTAGTTTTTATGCATAGCGCAGTGTTACGATAATCTAGACTTCCTTTACACCCCACCAAGCAGAGCAAGAAAACTCAACAAGACAGCGCCACTAAATCTCAGATAAGTGAAATAATATAAAATGAGCGCACACCAATGAAGCGGACGACGAAGTGGGCAGAAATAAAAATAAGTAGCAATAAGCTACAAAGAAAAAAGGAACTTGGCGAAAACGCAAATCTTGAAAAGAAGCCAGAACCTAGCGATTTCGTGCCGGCGTGACTTTACACGCAACAGCAAGAGCGGCGGCACCTTTTCGGTGACGAGCATGAAGAAACGGTGCCAATTTCGTGCCGCGAATGGCTCACTGAAGGAGTACGCGGCATAGACCGGAAGGGACACCCGTTTCGTGCTCAAATCGTCTCGGAAACATTCGGAGCGAGCGAGAGAATGAGCTATACGCGGAGGCGGAGTGCAGCTTCCGAAAGGACCTCGCGCCGTGTCACGACGTGACTGCCGGTCTTAATGATGCGGCAGCGGCAGCAACAACAACAGTGTCAGAAGCGTGTCCCGTGCACATCTGCTTCGGAGCATAGGGCGTCGATATAGCCAGGCCTGTCCCGGTTTCCACGCCATTGTTGCGTACGGTCTCTCATCGTTTTTCGTCGGAAGGCCTATATATGTGGCTGCATGCCTGTCGCAACACGTGGTTGTATGTATATACGTACAGGCTCGTAACGATGTCAAAATAAATAATAAATAAATAAATAAATAAATAAATAAATAAATAAATAAATAAATAACCGGGGCCGAGGTACAAAGTATATTTGGCCTATTATCTTGCTATTGCAAATTAATAAACAACTGTGCCCCTGTTTAGCACGCATATACAAATAATTCACTTATGTAACAACCTCGAAATACCTAAACAAAGACAGAAAAAAAATGCACGGCGGACACCGAAGCCCTCAGGTTCGGTGACCGCTAGTTATTAGACGAAGTTTTCCAATTTGCGAGGCTATAATGTGTTATATTCAGCCCTTCACTACGTGTAGATTTTATGTGAAAGTTAATAAAAAAAGGGCTGTGAAAATATTTCGTGCAGGAAGATCTGCAGGAAGGTCTGGATACCGCATTCGAAGGCTTGATAAATTCCACGCTGAAGAAAAAAAAATCCCATATTTTAGCAGTAAGCCACGCTGTGCACCGCGGCTTTGATGCCTGTCTTATTAGAGTGCACACGACAAGGACTCTTGTTGGAAGATTCTAGCGCAGAGACATGATGCGCTTCAAGACGAGCCAAAAAGAATGTTCATGCTTCTGATCCCATCAAAACGTACTTGTTTCTTTTATATACGATACGTGTGATTCAGAACCCAACTTGGGCAGACACGACATTGTGATCAATTGAAAAGCATGTTGGTAAAATTTGCATTCTGGTCTCTCTACATGTTACTCGTGAGCGGCAACCTCCGCCAACGTATTTGAAACGTATTTCCAGCGCAAGTGAGTATGTGGGACAATTTTACTGAAGAAACTAGCAGATTGAGGCTTGGGCCTAGGCCGCGCGAGCGGCGGTGGCGAGACTCCGTCTCCCAGCCGCCTCTCGGGCTCACTGGATGGCCAATATTTCCAGAGTTCGGCGCACTTATTTTAATTCCACGCGATGACGACGTGCTTTACGGTGTCTCAAAGAACCTAGCATGCGCTGTCGCCACCGTTCGTGCGTAAACGCACATGGAAGTTGGAACAGCACATTCCAGCCAAAATTACGTCAGGATTCTCATGCAAGCTCAAAACTGGAACGCGTACAGCGCCGTGCGCCGAAGATACGCCGAAAAGGCGCTCCTCGTAGCTGCCGCTTACACTGCATGAGGCTACATCTTGCGTAATGACGACGGTTACGCATCCGTGTTCATGCACGCGCGCAACGGCGAATTTACGTTTGGCAAACAAAAGAACACTTTCGGTGGCCAGAAAAAAGCAGAGAAGCGGAAAAAAATGGAAAGTTTGCCTCCCTTTGATTGCACCACGTGCGGTGGTCAGCGTTGCGTGACGTCGTTGAGGAAGCGAAGCAATCGCGAAGACGTACATACATGTATGCAGAGGAAGGCTCCCCGACCTTTCTTCAAACTGCGCGTGCTCCTTCGTGCGATCGAATCGTCGCGCTTTCGATCTTGCTTCCTCTGTTCACCCTTTCGTAACGGCCGCGCACGCCACTATTCGAAACAGACCCATTGTTCATCCTCGCTTCTGCCACCTTCCCCCATGCGTGCTGTTCGCAGTACTCGCTCCCGGAAGGCCAGGCCTGTACATGCTGCCAGAATGCGCGGCTAGGAATGACACGTACGAAGCAACCACCACACAGGCTGAAATTACCGGTTTATTTCTGTCTCGGTGTAACTATAGGCGTTGTTTGTACAGCCACTTTTACGACAAATGTGAAGTGGCTCGGGCATATGGTCGAGGAAGCTGCTGCGAAATTCGTTCGTGAATTAATTTGTTACTTAATTCGCTTGGAAGTGTACGTTCAGATGCACGCGTTGCGGCGGACAGACCGACGTTCGGAGCACCGCGACTACTGCGTGCATTTGTCTATGCAGCGCAGTAAATAACTGACGAATTAAATTAATAGTACTACCCTAATAACTAACTAAGCAGCTCCTTGGGGCGGTCACTTCCACTGTGACAACGCATGTTTTGCCGATAAGTGAAATGAGGTGGTTGCACTGTTACGAGGTGTTCGATAGTGTTCTACGTAGCGCTGCTAGAGATGAAGGTGAAGAAAGCACGAAAGGCGACGTTCACTGATCTTCTCGTATGCGCAATTCTTGGCCAATCCCCCAGTGCAGGTTAGTTGATTGTTCCTCAGTTGCCAAGCAACTGAGGAACAGTACAGGTAACAGCTATATCGGAGGGGCATCATCATCATCATAGTCGTCGTCGTCGTCTTCTTCTTCTTCTTCTTCTTCTTGCCTTCCGAGTGCTCTAGTGTATATACCTTGAAAACATATATTATGCAACATCTTTTCGTAACAATATCAATCCGAAGCCTAGAGCTTGTTTCTCAGACCGTATTGCTTTGGCGTGAGAATGAATGAATGAATGAATGAATGAATGAATGAATGAATGAATGAATGAATGAATGAATGAATGAATCATGTGCTATTTCCTAATATGACCGCTTAGTCGACTGGTAAATGAAATAAGGACATTGTATTAAGCTGGCTAGATACCTTAGCCAATGATAAGCCCTGATATAGACCAAAGAAATCTAATCTTTCCTAAATCTATGTTTTAATACAGTTAACTAGATTATCCTGGTGCAACTTCGAAGCTCTGCAAATGCAGCGTCATCTCGATAAAGAACGCTACATTTAACACTTAAAATTACTTCCTGCGTGTGCAACAAAGGCATTGAAGTAAAAAAAAAAACAAATAAAAACAAACGGTAGATGATATTGCAGAAATAATCAGAAAGAAAGAAGTTGATGGTGGAGTGTCAGAAGACCAAAATTTGCAACATCAGCAGTGTTCCTTATTGTTGCAGCAAAAAAAAGAAATAGAAATCAGAAAGAAGGAAACGTACAAAGAAAGATGAAAATACTGGATGAGAGAGGAGATGCGTTGGGGACCGTGCGCAAAACAAAGTGAAAAAGGAAAGGTGGAAAAACCAAAAAATTTTCTTTCGGTTATCTGGCGCATGGCCCCAGGGATCACACCTGCGGCGGTCGTGCATCCTTGATTTTTCGGTACGTGACCATTCGGCGAATGCGTGCGGAACGTTCTGTTTCAAACCAGGCGGCGCCAGCTTTCCGCATCTATGTAACCGTATACCGCGGGGCCATTCAGGTCAGGACGGTTGTCTTTAACGAGCCCGCCGAAGCGAAACGTGCATTGGAAACTCGACTGCCCTTGTGGCTCATTCACACTGAAGGCGGCGCGACAAAGTTGGTCACAAAGCGTCCAGTCGCAAATTGTCACTAATTGTCACCTTGGTTTGAAAAGCGATTTTTCGTGGTAAGTCGCTTGCTGCTCGATTTCTCAGTCGCATTTGACGGGTCCATCGTCTGATTGGTTCAGCACATCTGATTCGTTCATCATTGGGGGGTTGCATACATGTACACAGGTGAAGAGAGAGAGGCAACACAAACGTAATTAAACGATAGAACACCACAAGCCAGATGGGCAGACGAAACGACAAGCAACAAAAAGCCGACTCTCCCAGAACCCGTGACAGCGAACATGGAAGCGTTCACGTACAAGAGCCAGACGCACCACGGAGTGTGAACCCAGACAGGGCACTCCCTTCTTCCCATTGAAAGAAGTTGGTTAGGTGGGGCAGTCTGGACAGTGAACTTCAGCAAAGAAAACGTGTGTTCTTTTGTACGTGAGCGTGTAGTAGCCTACAGTCCTTTTCATTATATCCTTACTCATTTGTGGGCCTCAATTATTTCCAACCAGTTAATCAGGAAAACAGATAACAACAAACGCTGTAACCTGCGTTACGGTTACATAGATGCGGCGTTTGTGTAGTCACGTTGCCTTTAACAGAAGAGGAGTACGAACGTGAGACTTTTACAGAAGAGAAGAGGCTGAAAGCGTGGCCGCGTGCGCCTGCGATATTCCAAGCTGCAAAGGCACTGTTACTTTTTGTGAGGCGAGCCGGCATGTGTGACTGCTCCCGATGAGCTGCACGATGGAACCCCCACTTAAAGGGACACTAAAGAGAAACAATGAATTAGTTTAGATTGATAAAGTCTGCTCGGAGAACTCTTGTGTAGCTTATTTCACCACCACATGTTTATTATTAGAGGAAAAAAACCAAGTTCAAAGTTTCATTTTTAAATTTCGCGCCGAACTTTGTAATTCGTGACGTAAAAGATTTCAAAGAGCATTTAACGTATTTTGGCGCCACTGGCTCGACGAAATTTCCCCAAACTCGTTATGCCAAGTCTCTGGCCCCTCAGAGGACAATGTACTTCGATTTAACCGATTAGGAACTACGTAGGCCCAAGCAGGCCCCGTCAAAAATATGTGACGTCATGGCAAATGGTGCGGGAATTCCAAGGTGGCGTCGCCACCTGTATTTTCTTTTTGCGCGTTTTCTCGCTTGTTAAGCGTCTTCTCGCAGCAAGCGTGGTGTTTTTGGTATCGTGGAAGACTACTTTACTAGTGCGAGGAAAATCGTTTTGCTCTATAGTGTCCCTTTAAGATGTACTTGTGGGCTAGTTAGTTGGTCATATTCACGATAAACGGCAGCGCACATCGGGTTAAGACACATACACGAAACCCCCACTGCCCTTGTGTGCGTCAATGCTCGAAACTTACGCAAGCAATGCATGGGAGCGACCATATCAATACAAATTCCCGCAGTGCTCAGATCTTGCGTCCGCAGCGGATGCGCGCCATCTACTTTGGACGTGCCCTTGAACAAAAAAGGCAGCCTGCGGAATAGATGTACATACATAGTTTTCTTTCCTTTTTCTTTCCCCCCCTATCTTCCTTTCCCCAATGTTTCCCCTTCCCCAAATGAGCAGGCAGGCGTTGTGCCCTTTTAGGTGGCAGTTGTCAGCCTGTTCCCTCCCTATTTCCTCTGTGTCTTCGTGTTTTCTATGTATTCAAACCAAATAAATAAATAAATAATGGCTGCTTTTCGACTTACTTAATGATATATTACGCTGCGTGGCGATTCAAGCGAAGCAAAAATACAATATACATCTCTTTCCCACATTACCTCTCCCTATCTCTCTCTGTCTCTTTCTCTCGAAACGCTAAACTACACAGAGTTGAATTCGAGGACCTGAATGACATGCTGCAGTCGTCGCTGTTTGCCAGAGAACCATTTGTAACATATTCGCGTTGGCAAGTCTCGGCGGGGGTTTGTCTGCAGGTCTCGTCTTTCGCGTGCGGAGAGCAGCAAGCCGCTAGCAGTTTCCGGACTGTAAGCACATCAATCGCGTTTGTCCGTCCGTGCGAGCGCGTACGTGCTCGGCGCCACGCCCTGTGTAGAGATTCCACACTTTCAGGCGTGCTCTACACTCGTGTCTTGAACGCGCACGGTTTTTTCGACATGGATGGCAGTGCTCGTGATAAGGCGCAGGAATGCCTGCAACGCTATACGTTCCTTCTTCAGCCATCTTAGCCGCACGCCGTGCTGATCCTCGCGAGCTGGCAGGGCAATGGAGGCTCACGCGCTTGCTGATCTCGGCTCAAACGGGTAACACGATATCGAAAACGAAACGCGAACCGCTGGACGCCAGTGCAGAACGGCGCGACGTTCTGTCGCCGATGCGGAGGCACGTTCTATCGCCACAAAAGACGCTTCACCTTCACCGGCCGCCACGCGTGCCTTCACGCGACTTCCGTGCCTTCCGCGTACCTCAAGGTCCTCATACCGCATTGTAGCGCTTTTTACCTGAGCAGAAAATTGGCGAGAGGAAGAGACGGAGAGAGAAACGACGGGTGAAAGGTGGCGATATATTATATTAATCAGATGAGAATTTCCGTTGATCGCGCCGGCGGTCAAATGGTTAGAGCGTCCGCCTCCAATGCAGGGGGCACTAAATACCATGCGCAGTGCCGCCGGGCACCCACCCGCTTCACGGTACCATGGCGCATGCGCCCTTCCCCTAGCGGGAAAGTCGCGAAACTCGCCCCGCCAAGGTGGTCTAGCGGTTATGGCGCACGACTGCTGACCCGAAGGTCGCGGGATCGATTCCCGGCCGCGGCGGCTGCATTTCCGATGAAGACGAAAATGTTTGAGGCCCGTGTACTTAGATTTAGGTGCACGTTAAAGAACCCCAGGTGGTCGAAATATACGGAGCCCTCCACTAAGGCGTCCCTCACAACCACATCGTGGTTTTGGGACGTTAAACCCCAATTATTATTATTATTATTATTATTATTATTATTATTATTATTATTATTATTATTATTATTATTATTATTATTATTATTATTATTATTATTATTATTAATGTCGCGAAACGCTGTGGTAGGGTATCCGCACGCCTTTTGGTCTCGGAGGCTTTTACTCTGGCGATCCCGGTTGTCCCGGATCACTCCGCAAAGCTCTTGGGACGAATTGAAACAGCTTTCGCGTCGTAAATGACCTATGACATTGGTTGTCCATCTTGGTTAAACATGTGTCCAGCATCATGATTTTCTGGAACTTTGTCTTGCGAGCGATTCTATCGTAACAGCCTTTTGTCAATACCCCCCCCCCCCTTTTTTTTGTCTCTTTTGCTTTATGTTGGTAGGTTGGTAGTACATTGTCGCCATGCTTCAAGTAAAGTGTCGGTGAGATGTCTCCAAGCTGACGGCGAACATTAGATCATTCAAGGAATGCCTTATCTACCAAGTCTGAGTCCCACAAGCTAACACCCATAGGAGGGGTCATTGCAAGGGTGTCCTCGTTCGCTGAGGAAGTGAACTATATGCGCGAAAATACGGCACACGTTTCGCTGCGACGCCTCTCCATGGGCGGCTCGCCACTTGCACGCACGTTGTATATCGTGAACGACTACGGGGAGCGGCGAGAGCACAAGGCGACTTGTGTAACGGAGATGCGACACGAAGAGAACGGGTTTCTTCATTTCTGACTCTGACAGCTGCGCGGAGGATTCCCTGGCGCCCGTGCACGGAACACGCACCGAGATAGCACGACTCCAACGGCCACACGAACACGTGCGCCTCGCCCAACGAGATGTTCTCACGCACCTCCGGAAGGCGCAGCGCTCGCAACACTGTACAAGCTGAGACAGGACATCTCGCGTGCCTAGCCTGTTTGATGTTCACGTTACTCTCTCGTGTTTCTGATAAGCGTAAGCGCGTTTGATAAGTCGCTGCAAGAACATTCCTATGGCTACTAGTGCCTGTTTATTCATCTTCAGTGCGCGTAAATACTGGTAAGCAACACTGACCAAACATCTTGAAATGTACAGAAAGAGAGGGACGGAAAAACGGGGAGTTTGACCGGAGGTGATTTAATTTGGCTGTCCTGCAAAAGGAAGTCTCGTAGAAAGAGAATATAGTATAAGAAGGATGTGTTCAACATTAGGTGGAGCACGCATTCATCCGGAAAGTGTCTTGTTTGCAATTTGTCAGACGGAGTCTTCCTTTGGTATGTAAAGCACCGCGAGGGCCAAGTGAAGTGCTCTACATAGCAAATTTCTTTATATTGAATGTTATCCATAAAATCTGACACATTCTATACGCATGCAGAAGAAAGATAGCCCTGTTTTGAATGCCCAAGCTGGAGCTTAGGCTAGCCACGTTTGTAATTCTTTCAATTAGAGCGGGCTCCAATCGGTCAATACCCTTTACTGAACGTTGCCAATGACGGTAAGTGCAACAGCGACCAAAATGTGGCAAGGAACTTCTATAGTTTCGTATTCGAAACCTTTCCTCACTTTTGACTTCGGGTAACCGAATGACAGTCAGCATCGCAATAAAACAAAACGATTAGCATTCCGAAAATGACCGACCACACGCACACGGGCCTATTGCCAGGCGTAAGCGAACCAAGACAAGCTAGAACGAAAGCAAGCTCGAGGAGAGAGACACGCTAATGAGACGCTGATAGTGGCACGCCCAAATGCCGCGCCGACGCGAAAAGGAAAGCATCAACTCTGGAATCCTCTGAGATCTTGCACGAATCAAGGGCGAGTAGCACGCAAAGCCTCTCCGCTTAGTACGCGGTAGGATCAGCGTCCCGACAATAGGTGCCCTTCATTAAAACACGACTTCCGCGTAGCAATGCTGCGGCCGATAAGAAGTGTCGTGAGGACACGGGCCTAGCATTGTGCTTCCTGTATGTACGGTGTTTGTAGTCAGCGACGTTGGAGCTCAAAGTTCGATAGCTTGGCTCCGTGATTAGAGTGCTCGGAACGTATCAGCATCCGAATCCGTGCGTCCTCTTCTCATGCTATCTATGTGGCAGCACCTAAAGATATTGGTTAACGTGCGCAAGAGATAGAGTGTTAATACCGGAGCTTTTAGGAAAGCTTTTTTTCTTTGGGGGTATTGATCATCATTATTGCTCTCTCTCCCCCCCCCCCCCCCCCCCCCTCGAAATTTTGGTTTTACCGCGAGCCGCCCACCTGTAGTATCAAGTACTGGCTTTCACGAAATGTGCTGTAAAATTTATTTAATAATTCCCGTTCAGGGAGCTGCATACAGAAGCCGCTGGATTCTGAGCGCGGTGTCATGCGGAAAAGTTTGTGTGCTGAGTTTTCAGAGCACGGTATAGAAAGTCTCCGAGGGACGAAATGAATCCCTGAAACACTGCAGTGGTGTCTATGTACTTCCCACAACACGGAGCGCCCACGGCATAGATAAAAGAATAGATAAATCCCTAGGAATTCTATCTATGTCTGCCGGTGGTGTTGCTGGAAACGAAGGGCTCTCTTTGGGTAACTACCCCGTACCGATGCACCGCAAGTGACGACTACATAGGTCTAACGAATAAGCACAATGATGTAATATGTCGCTGTCGTAGTTGCGAGTCTGTTCCCCCCTATCCCCCCCGAGCATCACTTCTGCGCGAACCCATTCATCTACCGCATACGGGCACACACGTTTGGGACGCTATATGGCACACACGGAATCCTATATTTTAGTAACAACTCGGCACCCTACGCGTCTCCCCGGTTCTATCAGCACCGGAAACCGGTACTACGACGAAGAAGCGCGTGTAACCCTTCGCTGCACGTTCCTAAATCGGCATTGGTGAGCAGGCCGGATACAAGAGCACGGGAGGGACCCAGGCCACGCGACGAGCTATGCGGGCAAGCCACCACCACCACCACCGCGGCCAGCATTCACCGCGCCACTCTCGCAAGGTCGAGGCCGTTTCACTTGGGTGGGAGTCGGGACGGTTGCCCCGCTCGATTGCAGCCGACTCCCTCGCCGGACGTCCCGGCCGTGCCGCGGCCTTGCCGAATTCCGCCTGCGTGCTGCATCGTAATTTGGCCGGCCGCCGCCGCTCCCGCCAGATCGGCTGCTCAGATTCGGCTGGCCTGGGCAGGGTGGGTAGGAGGAGGAGGAAGTGTTGCGGCCCTCTGGCCGGACAAAAGAGATCGCTCCGGCCTCCCCCTTTCCCGTGTACACACCCTCCCTTTAACTTTGTGTACGCTCGGGCGAGATAACGGGCCCACGCGTCACTTTCCGGTGCTTTTCTTTTCGAAAAGGGGCAGCTGCCCAGATAACGGTCACCGCTCTCGCGAGGTGTTTCTTTCCGCCGACCGCGGGTGACAGCTAATACGATGACTATTGGCGCACGGCCCTCCGACATATACAGAGCGCTCATTGCGAGCATGGCATTTTGCGACAGACTTATAGGAAGCTTTGGAAATAGCGCGGTGACATAGCATAAGCGGAAGCTACTGGCCACGCGCTAATACAAAAGGGTGTCCTGAGTTTCATGCACGTGTACTTCTATCGACGCTGCATTCTGTTGAGAGGTAGTGCGCTTAACTCGCTTCGAGGCAAGCAAGTCGTTTGCGTACGTTGTAGCTGAACGTTGAAGAAAACACGGCATCCCGTTTACGTTCGCCCACGCGATTCGTTCGTCCATCGCGCCACCCGCGTTGCGACCCATTCTTATTTTCCACTCAGCGATTATAAAGGCACCAGAGAGGTCACGAGCAATCACTCGCAATTATTTTACACGGAAGAGTTCAACCCCTTCTTCTTCCACCCACGTCATCTATAGAAAGCGTACCAGCCGTGCCAGGGCCGTGGAGGTAAATAAACTGAGCCATTGCAGCTCGGTCCGCTGGCAACCGAGTAGGAGTCATTTTTATTTTTTGTCTCAGAGGGCAAACCGAGGGAGGAGTTCCTTTCGCATTTCATTAAATCACCCCTTTCGCTCTGGTACGTGTACCACACTCCCTACACCAATGACGCGTAGGTATAACGCACATCTGGCCGCGCAGTTTGCACTGAGCAGGAAATGCAGGTCGCATAGTTCATCCCGACCAATGGTCGCTTGTTCTAATATTTTTCTGCGGCGACTGCACACATGCGGGCCATAGCACTGTCCCATCACCAAGTGAAGTATGACGTGGACTAGACGAGAGACTGCCCAGTGCGCCTTGAGCGTGTTTTCATGTGTGGCGTGCGGCTGTTAATCGCGATCAACGGGTGGGGGCCTTTAACAAAACGAAGCGAGCGGCGCCGTCTTCTCACTCTCAGCGCTAACTCCAGCGGTTGTTTGCGCGAAACCGCTTCGGTCCTTCCTCCGCGAAGAACGAATCGCTTCGCGTGTCGTTGAGGCCTACAACTCATTGTGAGTTCCACGTGTGTGCGTGTGAGTGCGGGAACGGAGCCAAGAGAAGAAAAAACCAAAAGACGCGCGACCCGCCGCCGAAGAAGCCGGCAGTGTCTGGCAGCGAGAAAGGCGTCGGCGTTAGCGCCGTATATCGACGAAACGTTCGCGAGGCACGGCTCGGATGCCTTCGTGACTGGTCGTCGACCCGGCCGGCAGCGCCGCGTTCGCGGGGAAGTCGGGCGCCCCACCGCCGCCAAAGCAGCAGCAACAGGAGCAGATTGGAGGAGGAGAGGCAAGCCGCCAAGTATAGGCATGCGGCATCGGAACAATCGCTAGCGTGGCGAGTTAACGGCGGTAGCTCGGAGGCTCGTGGTGCGGCGCTTAAAGAACGGCGAAACGATGCGTTAAAGGAAAAAACCACTATTCTGTATTCTACCACAGACGGAGCGATTTCTCTGGACCGAAATGACCTTCACTCACTCACTCACTCACTCACTCACTCACTCACTCACTCACTCACTCACTCACTCACTCACTCACTCACTCACTCACTCACTCACTCACTCACTCACTCACTCACTCACTCACTCACTCACTCACTCACTCACTCACTCACTCACTCACTCACTCACTATCCACGTAAACTTCCACACCTCGCTTTCGCACGTAAATAAACTCTCGACCAATGAAGGAATGACCGAGAACTAACTAACTAACTAACTAACTAACTAACTAACTAACTAACTAACTAACTAACTAACTAACTAACTAACTAACTAACTAACTAACTAACTAACTAACTAACTAACTAACTAACTAACTAACTAACACTGTTGAGCCGGCGTGTGTGGTCAGCCAGTCAGTCACATAAGGCCTTTAAAACGTACCATATGTGGATTGATCAAAACCAGCATGTGAGATCAAGATCCAGAACATTACAGAAGAGATCAAGATGAATAGCTTACGAATAAGCGAGAGAGAGAGAGAGAGATTATAACCGAAAGGCAAGGAGGTCAATGAGTCCGAGCCCGGTTGGCTACGCTACACTGGGAAAGGAAAAGAGAACTGAAAGATGAGGAGGAGGAAAGTTTTTCGCAGACATTCACAAACACACAAGATTTTCATCGCCCATTACGAGTGACGCTGCAATGGAACTACGAACTGTAAGAAATGTACGAGTAGTATGTGGTGAAATTGTACATATATGTTTTCTCTTTCTTTCTTTCTTTCTTTCTTTCTTTCTTTCTTTCTTTCTTTCTTTCTTTCTTTCTTTCTTTCTTTCTTTCTTTCTTTCTTTCTTTCTTTCTTTCTTTCTTTCTTTCTTTCTTTCTTTCTTTCTTTCTTTCTTTCTTTCTCGTTCTCTAAGTACCATTTGCTCGATTGCGAACCACTGTCCTTACCACAGCAGGGACTTCACAGGAGTGTACTTGGAGCCACAAGTGCATTCAAATTGCAGATAAAAAGAGCCCCTCGCGTATGATGCTCTTTTTGTTTAAATCTTTCTGTGCGTGTCTTCTATTCCGAATATTCAGATACGACTGTTGCCATTTCTCGACTACGAGTAGCAGTACTATCAGTAAACTCAAACGAAACATAGGGCGACGTGACAGTACAGAAGAACCGAGGCAATACAAAAATGAGGAATTAATAGCTAAGTAGCCCCATTAGAAAAAAAATGATTAGAATGTAGTACTTGTGGAACTAGATCATTACAATGCCTTATCAGGTTAACCTGAAGTATTATGTGTGCCTATACTAAACTGATCCGGTATTGTGGCAGCGTACCAATACTACAAAAAACTGACAGGGTCCCTTACGCATTCGCCTATAAGACGACTCGAAGGCGAAACCCATTCGGTGTAGCTATTTTACCATGCACTTTATATCGCGCGAAGGCTTTATAATATGTTTTATCCGGTCTCTTTCCGTTTACTGTAATGGAGTAACATTTCCGGTCTATCAGTGGTTCCTAGAGCTATAGAGAAATCGGTGATAAAGAACTGAAAATAAATGCACACACTAGAACGCATAACATTAAATTAAAAAAATGCCGAGCAAGACGTTCACCTTGTTAGTGCCCTTTCACCGACCCGCTAAATGCTATGCTATACAGTAACTGACAACCTATGAATTACAAATAGGCTTCCGCAAAATGGACCACACAGCCGATTTGTCATCGTCATCAGCCTGACTACGCCCATTGCTGGGCAAAGGCCTCTCCCATGTTTCTCCCATTAGCCCGGTCCATACTGTATTCCTGGTCTTGTGCTGTGCACAGTCGATTACGGTCGCTAATTTCCTTGATGTAAAATGCGTTAGCCTGTTTGAGATTGTAATCTTACCGTAAAAAACTATCTTTGTGTCCCTGGTTTTCGGATGAAACTTGAACACCCGAGCAAAATACATTAGCGTTCAGCCAAAGATACTAGAGAGAGAGAGAATAAGAATAAAAGAAAGGCGGGGAGGTTAACCAGGGCTGAGCCCGGTAGGCTACCCTGCACTGGGGAAGGGGGGAGGAAAGTTAGAGAGGAGGAGGAGAGAAAAGTCACCGTTTCAGCCGACGTAACAGTTCCGCTTTTGACATCACAAACGGCGAATCAGTCCGGTATCCTTGAGAAAAGGCAACAGCGCTTCCGTTGCCTTTCGGAACTGTGATGGGCAGCCCCATGGTCCTAATATTTTCGCGACAGTGAAAGCGCTTCCGTCCATTTGATTTAGTGCAGTGCTGAGGGGAAGCCTCTCGGTTGCGCATGTCGGGCAGTAACACAGAAGGTGCTCAATAGTTTCCTCAACGGCACAGTCATCGCACTCGGCGTTGTCGGCCATCTCTATCTTAAATGAGTAGGCGTTGGTGGACGCTACACCCAGACGCAGACGGCACAACACTGTATCTTCGTCCCGGGAAAGACCAGGTAGTAGCCGCAGTCGTAGAGATGGGTCGAGAGAATATAGTCGATGGTGTGTGAACTGTGATGTTTGCCACTTTTGCAGTGTCATGTCCTGCGCCAGCTTACTTAGGTATCGAGCCGCATCAATCCTAGATAACGGTATAGAAACAAGGTTCGTCTCTACATGTGCTTTTCTGGCAGCTTCATCGGCGAGGTCGTTGCCGGAGATACCACAATGACTTGGTATCCACTGAAACACAACGTTGTGTCCTCTTTCAGTCGCATAGTGCAGCATTTCTGCACCCGTCCGCTGTCGGTTATGACTAACGACCTTGATACTCAGCGACAACATTCAGGATTTATTACAAGCTTCACGCAAAAAGTCGGTGTGAACCTGCCTTTTTACCCCTGTAAGAGAGTCGTACTGGGTGGAGTCCAATCTCAGCCAATATGTTATTGTTCTGTTAATATAAACACTAGGCTTACCGGAAATTGAGAGTGCTTTGCTTATAGCTAAAAGATACTAATTTAGCTATAAGCAAAGCACTCTCAATTTCCGGTAAGCCTAGTGTTTATATTAACAGAACAATAACATATTGGCTGAGATTGGACTCCACCCAGTACGACTCTCTTACAGGGGTAAAAAGGCAGGTTCACACCGACTGTTTGCGTGAAGCTTGTAATAAATCCTGAATGTTGTCGCTGAGTATCAAGGTCGTTAATCATAACCGACAGCGGACGGTTATAATCCACGACTCCTTATATACAGTACTGCTACAATATGGCAGCTACGATGACATCAACGTAGCGTATATTAACTGCTGCGGGTAAGCTGTTTCGACGTCAAAGACGTTATTCTCATCTGTGTCAACAATGACAGAACCCGCGTGCGATGTAATGATAAAATGTGCGTGTGACGTCATGAATCCAGCGACCCACTTAGCTGGTACTACAACATGACGGCTGCAATGACGTAAATGCAAGCCAGTGCAGGCGCCTTGCGTATGCATCTCTGCCGTCGTGTACGCACTTTTCACCTCCGAACATGCTAAAACAAGACGCCCAGTTTCCGATCCCAGCATGCATGGACATAGGCAAACACTGTGTTTGGTGCATCTTAGTTTGTCTGTCCATGTTTTGTTAAATTTTTCGCTCCTGTTCTCAAGATCATGTACAACGAACTAGACCGCCAGTATACCACCAAAGCAAGTTCATCTATAGAACATCCACTTCCTGATAACAAAACAGGGGTGCTTCCCAGCGACTTTGCATGCCGCGCTGCAACTTCGTAACCGGCGACTGCACTCCGAAGGAACGGCCATCGGCCCCGCTGGACCGTCCTTGACCGACCTTTCCATCGGGCCAGCCGAACGGCTTGGCCCGAGGCAGCACCATGGGAAGGGGAGGGATGCCCCGCCCTCTAGCTGGCCGCCGAAGCACCACGCGGCCGCGCAATGTTACATGCGAACGGACGCCCACCGAAGGCAGGCATGCAGGCCGCAGGACCGCCGTGATTCAGACGGCCGGCAGGGGGGGAGGCGGCTAACAACGCTTGGCAACGGGATGATAAGACCCCCTTGTAACCAGCCCCAGTGCACTCCAGATGCACTGCAGGTTCCTTCTTCCGCCATCGAAGCTGCTACGCGTCCGCTTCATGGCCTGAATCCTAATTCTGCGCGATCACAATTAGGCAAAGCGCGACCTTCACAATAGCCATGCAGCCGCGCCGGTTCATAGAAGGGCGCAGGCGACGGCTGGCACGGGTGCGGCGAGAAACTATGTTGGTGGGTCTAAAGGGGTACCGAAGGTAAACATCGTGTAATAGCGATGGAGTGGACGTGCGCTCTTTCGAAACTCTCTCGCCTTTTTTTTACTTTTGTCTTTTAGACTGCGTTCTTCCCCTCGTCTCAGGCACGTTGCATGTGGGCCGCAGATTCCTGTCTCGCTTCGCTCGGGTATCTCTTCTACTAAATCATCAATTTCCCCAAGTGTGGGAAACAATGCTACCCGTACGGCGTTTGTGCAAATAGCTGGTGTTATTATGTGTCGTTTGAGTTCCTGCAGCTTTACAAGGTGAAGAGAGAAAAAGGGAGAAAACGAATAGCAAGGCAGGGAGGGAAATTAAGGGACTTTTCTGTATAACTCTAGAGACCTTTCTGCCACCTAGAGGGGCACTACGCTTGCCTACTCTTTCGGGACGAGGGAAGAGACAGAGGAAATTAATATAGGAGAAGAGATAGAGGAAAGAAGGTTGGAAAGGAAAGAAAAAAAATGACGCAGACTTGGACAAAAATAAATAAAAACAAACAAAAAAAAGTCTATAAATGGGTGGCCAGGTCTGTTTGGCGCATAAAACTCAGCAGAGCTCGATGGGTCTGGTCGCACACTCTACTGCGGAAGAGCGGTTAGCTGTGCCTGGGCACGAGGCTTGGAGGCAAAACACAGCTCGAGCGTGCGCGTGTGTCCTTAGAAAAACGTTCGATGATTTCATGTGCATAGTTTCGATGTACTACATACACAACTATGGGGGAACAGTGAGCTGTAATAGTAGTGGTTCTTGGGGAAAAGGAAAAGGGCGCTAATTTCTGTCTGCCCATTGGCGACACGGCTAAGCGCCCTGTAGGGGTAGGGGGATGGGGATAAAAAGAAAAGTAGAAAGGAAAGGGAAAGAAGTGATAGATAGTCGGCAAGCAAGAACGACGAAGAGAGAAGAAGACAGGAAAGATGGGGAGCCGGTCACAGGAGTTCACGGACGGGACCACGATTCAGCCAGGGGCACGATACACGTCGGTGACGAGGCGGCGAAGGCCCCGTCGATGAGAGGCGCACGGCATGGCGGTCGAGGCAGCCGTCACGGGCGTCGATCAGCGAGAGGCACGAGGAGAAGTGAGCTGTCCCTAACGAAGATGTGGGATGAATGCCAGTACAGACAACGACGGGAAGGTGAATCTGTTTAGGCCGAAAGGTAAACGATTCAAGGTTACCCTGTAGGTTCTCTACTTGACAGTGGGAGATCTCTAGGCAGCTGTGCCCAAGAAGCGCGTGTAGTCATGAAACTTGGCTCCTCTCTTTGAGGGAAAAATTTAGAAGCCTAAGCATGACCAGAAGAAAAACGAAGGGCAAGAAAAGAGGATCACTCGCAAATGCTTTTATTCGCAGGAGAACAGCAGAACATATATAAGCCGCACCACACATGCTGTTTGATGTGCGGTGATAAGGTGAGACAGTGCTCTTTGCGCATGTGTGGTGCGGCTTATACATTTCCTGCTGTTCTCCTGAGATTAAAATCACTTGCGAGTAGCGCTCTATCCTTGCGCTTCGGCTTTCTTCTGGTGGTGCTTAGGCGTCTAAATTTTTTTCCCCTTCAAAGTTATGTACCAACTATCCCAGCGACAAGTCCTTCTAAGTTTGGTGCCTCTCGATGATCGCGAATGTTTAGAACAAAAGGTGAACCACTTAGAGTATTTTATGTACTCCGCGTTAAAGAAAAAAAAAAGAAAAGGTGAACGATTTACAGCACTGCACAGTACTCTGCTATGTGAAGCTTCCACGTGTCCAATGCGTTACAGTGGAGCTGTGTTTATAAATAAAAGAGAGAGAGAAAAACGATTAGGAGTACTATACGTATATATGCTGCTATAAGAATACGCTTAACGCCTGCCCTATTTGAGTGCTTATAAGCTTTCTTGGGCTGCTATTAGATGCTTTTAGCTGAGAGTCGCTTGCGCTCAGACCCACGCAGATGTAGCGTCCAGAGAGAGTGCAGGGAACTGCATAGGTATCCCGTTTTTGACGAGGGCGTCTTGTCGAGACGTGGTCAGGCCCCGGAGACTGAGCGCCAGTTTCGGGTTCAAGGAACATTCACGCTCGTAGCGGTTGCCGGGCATCCTAAGATCTGGTTGAGCGAAGTGAGGTTTACGTGCATTTATTGTCTTTCACGAGTTTTTACAAATAAAGAATTTTGATTGTACTGTAAAGAACTCTTTCTTTGTTTATTTGCCTTTTTATTTCTTTTTTTTTGTGAATTCTAAATCGGACGAAGCGCGGGAACTGTTGGACTTGTTTTCGTAGCGCTTGCCTCCGCTCACCCTTGCCACTAGCTCAGCGATATCACAAGTCGGATCGCGCTCGGTTATCTCGCTCGGTTGGCATGCCAAGTATGAATACGGGAAAGGTGGCTAAATCGGGGCATCACATGTTTTGTGCGGCTCTGTGGTGCGTTAACCCAGGGATTTCCAGTTCCGGGAAGGTCTTCAGGTTTCATAGTGACAACGGGTCAGCACAAGTATTTTGGTCTATTGTTTGAGCAGGTATTCATTTTGCATGAGTACACGAGTAAATCCATTTCTCTGCAAGCCTGACTGGACTGACATAAGCGCAGTGTCAGACTAATTCATCATGATGACAGCATACCTGTTGCCGGCAAAATACGTTTAATGAAATGATTGAATGCGCGTTGGTTCGGCGACACAGCTTGTTCATCTTTTACTTTTGCCATGTATTTCAAATGATGTGAAGCAATTATAGGCTCCATCCTGTTCATGGAAATGCATGTGACCAGTTTGAAAGGTTGTGGGCCTTTACTTCTAATGCTGTCACCGAAATACATGTAATGGACTCATTGATACTTTGAGAAATCGTTTGCAGGGGATGGCGCGGGAGCCAACATTTCGACAAGTGGTCTTTTCTTCGTCAAGGCAATGCATGCTGCCCTGACGAAGACAAGTCAACTTGCCGAAACATTGTCTCCAACGGCATTGCCTGCTGAACAATTTCTCATCACTTCACGCCTCCATCTTCCCCTGAACTTCTGTCTTGTTTGGTACTCAAGTTCTGTAAGAAAAATATATGGGCCGTCATAACAGACGTGATTGAGTCAAGTACGGCGTGGCCTGCTCGTGATTGTTAATAGTTTTCGCGCTGGTTAGGATATTCTGGGTTCAATGTTTGCTCATTACGTACATATTTTAGTTGTCAATTAAAGCTGTTTTTGCAGATTCACACTTTCACACTACGTGTATGTCTCTGTCTTTTTAAAAAGTACGCAACGCGTGATTAAAAAAAGATTTAAATTTTACTTGTGTTGATCGAGTTTTGTCTTATTGAGAAATCGGTCAGCTTTTGTTTGTCCACTTCACAACACACGAACAAAATTAAGAATGGTTAACTAAATTTAACGAATGGTCGCGTCGCCCGAGCGGCCAGCGGACCTGCAAGAGAGCACAAACACATTCCGCTTGCCTACAAAGTGGGAAAGGAGAGCTTCCACGGCAACCCTCCTCCTCTCGGTTTCGTGCCCTTTACCTTTATTTGCTGACCTCACTAGTGACGTCATGAAAGAAATGTTTTGTTTATGAATTATTTCTAGTTGGATACCCGGCAGCCGCCAGTGGTGGAAGCGGCGCTGCCGCAGCGTATCAGCACGCGAGAGCGCGTCCCACGTAATGCATAGGCGTTCTAGTTACTGTACACTTCAGTGCAAGAAACCGCGATTAGTTACAAGTTTAGCTGGAAGAACAACGCATTTTCATCGCCAATTTGTTAGCGTGCATCTGGGAATCCGCACCACCCTCAGCCTTCATTCCAAATAGATATATCTCGTAAACTTCCCGGATACGATTTGCCAATTGCAATGTGTACCGCAAAGTAATTCATTCAAGAGTCAGGTGGTGCAGCATCTCAAGTGTTGCGCTGCTAAACTCGAGGACGCGGGTTCGATTCTCTGCCAAGCCGGTCACATTTCAAATGGAGTGAAATGCGAAAAAAAAGTCAATTTCCTTAGATTCTAATGCACTCAAGGAAAAACGCCATACTGTCAAGACTTATCCCGAGAGTACAGGTCGGCAAAAAATGTGGAGCTCACTCAGATTCACTCATCAAATATATTTTGCCCTTAGGGCTCACTCGGACTCAGACTCGCCAAAATTTTCCTTAAGCGGACTCACTCGGACTCACTCAATTTTTTTTTTTCAACCGGAGTCACTCGGACATAATCTCACCATAATATTACTCCCTCGGACTCACTCACACTCACAGCTCGATCTGAGTCCGAGTGAGTCGACTCATGAGTCCATTAGCGTATATTTAGCTTTTTCGACCATGGTGTCAATGGTCTTTAACAGCAATATCTCGCATTATCGGTGCTCTATTTGGCACCTTTTGATCTCGTACCTTTAAATACGAGTTATCAGTGATGGCAATACACTAAGGACATTTTTATTGAAAGTCATGACTCACCATATATTTTTATCAAGAACTTCCCCCGAAAAAGTTTGTGGGGGAAGGTCAAGGCACCTCACGCGCCCGTAACTCACGCCTGTGATAAATAATTATTGAGCTCGCGTATGAACGCTACTGCGTTGACGTGTGAGTAGACGTGAGTGTAAGCGCGAGCCGACATAAAACTGATAGGTAATGCCGAATTTGAGTAGTTCTCACCTTAGGTCGGCACAAAATTGAGGAGCTTACTTAGACTCACTCAAGAAATATATTTTGCGCTTATGGCTCACTTGGACTCAGACTAACCAAATTTTCCTCACTCGGACTCACACTCACTAAAATTTTTTCTCAACCTGGCTCCCTTAGACTCACACTGACAAAATATTTCTCAACCGGACTCACTCGGACTCAGGCTCACTAAAATATTTGCTTAACCTGACTCCCTCAGACTCAAACGCGCCAAAATTTTATCACCTGGACTCACTCAGACTCAGACTCACGGTTCAATCTGAGTCTGAGTGCGTCGACTCGTGAGCGAGTTTGCCGCTATGATCACGAGTCCATCACTACAACGTGCCTGATGATTATGTCGTGGTTTTCGCTCGTAAGATCTCATAATTACTTGAAAAAGTTCATTAGTGAACATTTATTCGTTACTCTTTAGTACGATTTTAGCGTTTATAACCATCCGCATTACCTGCGTACTGTCATCTTTTTTTATCACCTTTTTCCCGCAAAATGTGCCCTTAAGAAAACGTTATTGAACTACCTCGTATGTGTGCCTCACATAAGGGACGCAGGATGGATGGATGCAGTGAGCATGCCCTTTAAAAAGTGGTGGTGACTTGTGAGCCACCAAGCTCAATTTTTAATTCTGCCTAATGCATTCCCTAACCGAATTCAATATTTTTTACCTAAACAACCTAAATCCCCAAAAATTCACAGCTTGACTTTCTGTGTTTTAAGGTAGAGTGACTTCAACTTTGACGCTAGTTCGATTTCGTCATTTCTCACGGACTTTACGCCGCCAAACTGTACTCGTCTACTACAGTTACTGTGTATGCTACCTAAAGGTAGCATATACAGTTTGGCACGTCGAAGGCCGGTGATTAATTTGACTGTAGATGACTAGTGTCGCTCCAGTTCGCCGCATCGGCGGCGTCGAGAAATACGAAAATTGACCCGAGCGTCAGCTTCTCCGCAACACATGTTTGCTAGCGGCATTTGGAAGACCGACGCTCAACTCCGCTACCTAAAGGTAGGATTAGGATATGCGGTAACTCTAAATTGTACGGGAATGGAGCACCACCTATGGGCGCCTCGAAACACCGCCAACCCAAACCGCTTTTTCGTTCCGCTGCCAGGTGGCACTGCGCTTCAAAAAAAAAAAAAGCGAAAAGAAAGAAACAACTGAAGAAGGAAGATGACCCAGCCGGAAGATGCGGGAACCGGCTCCGGAGAGCGCGATTTTTCGAAAGCACCACGAGGTTGGTTGGTGGAGGAGCACGGCAAGGGAGAGGATATGCGTGGACCTGAGGGTGGAAACATTGCTGAACAGCCGGCGCCACTCACCGGTTGATGGAGGAAGTCGTGCAGGGTGTACTTGACGGCACCGCGGCTCATCTTGCACAGGGTCACAAACTGGGCATCGCGGCCCTCCTTGTCCCTCAGCACTCTGCGTAAAAGCGCGGGAACGTGTGAGGGGAGGTTGTGAAACAGCAAATGACTATAGCTAACACTCGAAGCGTACACGTAGATCAAGGATTACCGCAGTAGAGACAGCAACATACTTTAAAGAAGAGTTGCATCCTTTTGGAACGTATGTTTGTCACGCAGGAACAGCCGTTATCTACAGTTACCTATAGATATCTCGAGCCGGCCATTCCTTGATTTAGCCCCGCGCGTCCAGCACTTTCATGTCGCGAACGGCGTGCGGGCGATCAGCGTCATGCAGAAATCTCGATAGGGAGTTAGCGAGCGCACAGCTTTACAAAAATGAAACGCGAACAAGGCAGATCACGATTATTACTGAGTGATAGAAATAGTCCTCCAGAGAAGGCGCAACTGTTTCTAGGGTGGAGCTGTAATTACGTTCATTCAAAAACAATAACTACGACGAGGACATTGTGCCGTCGATTAAGAAATTTAGGAGTATTACGTGACAAAGCCACGATATGATTGTGAGACACATCATAGTGTGGGACTCCAGATTCATTTCTATCACCTGGGGTTCTTTAACTTACACCAACAGACTAAGTACACGGGTATTCTCGCTTTTCGCCCCCATAAAAATGTTGCTGCCGTGACCGGCAGTTGAAGCCATGTCCTCAAGCCTAGCAGAGCGACACCACACCAGCTAAGCTACCATGGTGAGTAACGTGTCCTCGAGTACATCTGCGTAAACTTGTTAATTTTTCGCATCTTGTACTACCGTACACTTGTGTACAGGGTTCAAAGGAAAAATTCAAAGCAGGCATATATCTTATTGCTTTTAAACCTCGAATCGATGCGCATACACAGGGAAATGTAATCATGACTAAACGGTAAGGCAGGATAAAAAAAAGATTGCAAACGGGTCCGCCGCGGTTGTATAGCGGTTACGGTGCTCGGCTGCTGACCCGAAGGTCGCGGGTTCGATCCCGGCCGCGGCGGTCGCATTTCGATGGAGGCGTAATGGTAGAGGGCCGTGTACTTAGATTTAGGTGCACGGTAGAGAACACCAGATGATCGAAATTTCGGAGCCCTCCACTACGGCGTCTCTCATAGTCATATCGTGGTTTTGGGACGTAAAACCCCAGATATTATTATTATTAAAATAATTGCAAACGGAATGCATAGCGTTGACAAAGAAAATCAGCCACATGTTATGGGCAACAGAGAGAATGAACTATTAAGCCACGAAGTGAAAATTGTGTAAGTGACAATATAAAACTCATCAAAGAGATTTCACTGATGCGACTTACAAGAGAGAGACGTGGTTAAAAAAAAAGAATAAATTAAAACCACTCTGAGAGGTGGTCTTTTTGTACATCAAGAATACAATGTAAGGAAGCCTGCCAATTTGAGAATTGGCTTCTTGGCATGCCGCTGTTGCTGCGCAAAGAAAGTAACTTTACAGTAACGGTATCTGAAGTTATTGCTATTGACCACCAATGTCGAGGTTTCTTCAACCACATGCATGTTTTGCAGGGGGAATTATGGCAAAGAAACTGTTGCTGCTTGTTGGTATGCAAACTTGTATATACATTTCAGTGCTAGTATAGAGGGACAAAACTTAAATGGAGAGCTACGTAGAGTGTGTACGTATCACTATTTTCTTTGGCATCTGGCGATGAGACGTCATCAATGAAAAATCCGCCAGCTAATCGCCAAACAATTAAGCCTTCCCGAACACCACAATGAAAATCCCTGCTTCGTCATATGGAAGCATTAGAGCAACAGGCTGAAGAATACCTTACAAGTGAGTGCGTAATATGTTACGCATTACTTTAGACTTTAAAGCTCAGCAGAATTTATTCTTGGTGCAATGAATTTGCACACTAACAATTTCTTGCAGGTAAGTATTTCTTAATCTATTTTGTAAAAAAATTTCAAGCCAGCAAGAAGTGCAAGCAAGCCATTCACTAATCTTTGTTCTTGTTTTTTTTTTATGGCTGTCGCTGTGCACATCTTGACTACGTGTTATATCTAATGAGTATCTGTATCTTTTCTTCTCATTCTGTAAAATGTTATTATCAGCACTTATCGTTTAACTCACTCCTGCCTAGGGCGTACGCTCGGTCTTTAGTACGCTCAGAAAATAAATATAAAAAATACACTTCGAAGTACTTGAATAGCAAAAGAAGGAGGGTGGCTGCATTGGTGGCCGTAGCACCCATGTGTGCAGACGCGAAAATATCGTTACCCGCCCTTAGAGCTCAGCTGCTGAGCCCGAAGACATAGGTTTGATTCCCGGCCACGGTGATCTCATTGCGATCAGGAAGAAATGCAAAAAAAAGGAAAAAAAAACACCCACAAGCTTACATCAAGGTGCAAGTTCAATAATCCCCGATGCTTAATATTAATCCGTAGTCCCACACTTCGGCGTGCCTTACAATAGTAACGTGGTTTTTACACGTGGAACCCCAAAATTCAAATTCTTTGACATTTCTAACCAACATGCCATTTCGTTAATCTCTTTTTCTCTAGAAAAACCTCGGGGATTACAAAAGAATGCCCCCACCTCCCCGAAGGGAATCGTGAGGAAATGCGAATGCATTTCTTGCGCCGAGAGTACACGGCGCTGTAATTTTAATGGCGTGAATTAATGACGAGACGAGGATTTGTACCGTAACCATTTATTGACACATTCATCAGCACCTGTTTGTGTTGTCATTGTACCTGACGGCCATAATCTCAGCCTTGTGGTCGCCGTTGGCGTTTCACAGCGGCGTCTCGAGCGCACATTTCGAGAGGCGCCCAGCCAGCGGACGGGAGAGTGGGGCGCAGGGAGGAGAGAGAGCGAACGGCGAGAGAAGGAGCGGCGAAGCACTGCACCCAGAGAATATACGGCTCTGACTGCACCCAATGCCACCTAGAAGAGCGGTGCGGAGCCGGCGCGCGCCCGCGCAAACCGCGGTGAGGAAGCGGAGCGCGCGCAGTCACGTGGGGTGTGACGTCGCTGCGCCGTTGCTACAGACGCTCCTCTCCTTTCCTCGCGCCGTTGCTATGGGACGGCGGATTCAGGGTCGCTTATAAAGTGCATTCGCACTTAATATATTGATTCGCGACCACACTTTTGATAAGTGATTCAGAGTTTTAGGGGCGAAGCTCCTTATAGCGGCACCCGTTCGTCCCTCGTAGCGTAGTATGTAACCAGTCTTACGCTTTGACCTGCAAGGTGGTGCCGGTGGGAGATTTTTCCTGTGCGTTGTTTAACAATAAAAAATTCGCAGCGTTAGCTAAAAGCCGACTTCTTCTGTCTCTCATTCCCATTAGCAGCCATTCTTTACCTCCAAGGTAGTGCCTGGTGAGATTTCTCCTGTGCGTGATTAAACAATAAAAATTTTGTTCAAAACGCCGTTGATTGATGAAATAAACCAACAAAAGACGCCAGATGTTTTGTAAAAGCAAAACGAAAGAACGCCAGATGTTTCTAAAGCAAAACGAAAAGACGCCAGCTGCTTAACGAAAGACGCCAGATGTTTTCTAAGCAATGGTTTTCTAAACAATGAAAATTCACAGCGTACATGTAAAATTAAAGTGCGCTGCAAGTCGCCATAACTCATCGAACCTTTAGTATAAACGCGCCCGATCTCACGTCTGTGATGATGTACTGGGCAGAATTCACGGAAGATTCACGGTTTACCGATGAACCTCCGCAGCTTCGCCCACTCATCATCATTCACTCCGTGGATATGCTGTGATTTGTTAAAGACGTGGCAGAACTTACAGCTGTGCATGTTGGTACATGATAAGTTATGTGAGAAAAACGCCCAATGGCATTGTAAGGAAAGCTGAAAATTTATTTATTTATTTATTTATTTATTTATTTATTTATTTATTTATTTATTTATTTAATTATTTATTTAGAAATACTGTCAGCCCTCGCTTGAGGGTGACTACAGGGAGGTATGAAACTTGAGTTCATTTAGGTAGGTAGATAATCATACAACTTACATCAATAAGTTAGACACACACTAGAAGAAGTACATAAAATATACGTCGTAACCAAACAAGACAAGACACATTTGAATTTCTATACCAATAAGTAAAGTCCGGGTTAATCATTACGGTAAATCACAGGAATGTGCATCAAGTAAGCGCATAAATTTATTAACACAATTTGTTTTCACCACATCACTTCCTTTTCTTTCTCGGTTTTCATTGAACGGCTGTTGCGTGTCTTTTTCAAACCAGACAAAAGAACAAAGACAAAACAGCACGCGTTGCGCAGTGGTTGGCTTCACCTCTCAGAAACGTGCTCGAGTGTAGAGCGTGAAAGAACACTTACGGTAACACTACTCGCTGGAGCGACGCCTGGTATTCCTCGTACTGGTTCCAGAGCAGCTTGGAGAACGCGTTGCCTGTAACGACAGAAAGGAAAGAAGAGACACCACGTGAGCTTTTGGCGCTGACGTAATTACGACAGCCTTTTGCACACCAAACGTAAGAGAAATGAATTGGCAGGTGAATGAAGTGCCGCTTTAAAAAAAAACTGCCTTAATGTCAATTAACAGATCATAGTAACCTTTACTAGAAGCCATACTCGTCTGTAAAAGAAGCTCCTTTAGGCAACGTTAAAGCTGTCTTCCTAGCACGACAGTCGTAAAGTGCCAGAAAGCCCACTCTCAAATTTAGCGGGCTTTTTACAGCGAAAGCTGTTATGAGATCATTTCAACAGCCGTTTTTGGCGCCGTGGTTGTCCGCCGCCACCGGTGTCCGTAACCACTATCGCACGAAATAAGAAAAAATCACAGCATATCCACGGAGTGAATGATGATGAGTGGGCGAAGCTGCGGAGGTTCATCGGTAAACCGTGAATCTTCCGTGAATTCTGCCCAGTACATCATCACCGACGTGAGATAGGGCGCGTTTATACTAAAGGTTCGATGAGTTATGACGACTTGCAGCTCACTTTAATTTTACATGTACGCTGTGAATTTTCATTGTTTAGAAAACCATTGCTTTAAAAAACATCTGGCGTCTTTCGTTAAGCAGCTGGCGTCTTTTCGTTTTGCTTTAGAAACATCTGGCGTTCTTTCGTTTTGCTTTTACAAAACATCTGGCGTCTTTCGTTGGTTTATTTCATCAATCAACGGCGTTTTGAATAAAATTTTTATTGTTTAATCATGCACAGGAGAAATCTCACCAGGCACTACCTTGGAGGTAAACAATGGCTGCTAATGGGAATGAGAGACAGAAGAAGTCGGCTTTTAGCTAACACTTACACTTCTACTTCTACTAACGTTTCCTGCTGGAACATGCCAATGGCTGCTAATGGGGAATGAGAGACAGAAGAATTCTGCTTTTAGTTAACGCGCACGCTGCGAATTTTTTATTGTTCAACAACGCACAGGAAAAATCTCCCACCGGCACCACCTTGGAGGTCAAAGCGTAAGACTGGTTACGCACTACGACTACTACGACTACGACTACGAGGGACGAACGGGTGCCGCCTTAAGGAGCTTCGCCCCTAAAAAAAAACGGAAATAAGAAAAGAATTCCACGATGGAACGAGGTTCGAACCTGGGCCCTCTGCGTAGGAGCCTAGTGTTCTACCTCAGGGCCATGCCGGTGCTTGAAACTGCGTTGCAAAAAGACCCTATACAGGCTTCATGTCGGGAAGGAACCACATTAACATATGTAATGTAATGTGGTAGAAGAGTAAAATAACAACCAGGCGTCCCACAAATGCGAATTCTGTAACCGGGCGTCACACAATGCAAATTGCGCAACGAGTGGGTTGTTGAGTGCTTCCAACCCATTACAAAGGCCTCTAAGATAATTCTTCATCGTCATCAGCCACAGTATCAACAAAGTGCACATAATGCCTTACAGGTGTTTAACGAGTACCACGATTCTCCACAGAATGAAGAAAAATTGCATAGTGGCTGCTTCCCTACTTCACAAAAATTATGATGATTTATAGCGCAGTGGGTTCCTGGCAAGTGCACTTCTATTGGTTGCCAAGGAAACCCCTAAGGCTCCCATGATCCATTTCCTCAGGCTCTCAATAAAGTTAATTCCTTCTCTCTCTCGCTCTCTGTTTCTCCGGTTAACGTATGTTATAAAGCGTGGTGGGAAAGTAAATAACGACCGGGCGTCACACAATATGAATTACGTAACTAGTGGGTCGTTTAAAGCTTCCAACCCATTACAAAGGGCTCAGCCATAATTCTTCATCGTCATCAACCACCGCAATAACAAAGTGCACATAACGCCTTACAGAGGGTACCTCGCTTCTCCGCAGAATAACGAATAATGTCTTGATGGGTGCTTCCCAACTCCCCAAAAGTTATGATTTGTGGCGTAGTGGGTACGTTGCTAATGTACTCGTATTAGTAGCCACAAGAGAGTTTGTAACGGGCTCTAGAAATCCGCTCTTCCAGCTTTCGCTGCGACTATGCTGTGATTTCCGCGCAGGCCTGGCGTTTTTTTAGATGCGAAGTATCTTATGGCGGAGTTCAATCCGGTGGTGGTGGTGTGCGGCGTGACCACCCTTACTGCGCATGCGCATACCCTCTTCACTACCGCTTTCCCTCTCCCCCTCACCCACCCCCCTCCACTTCCCCTCTCCCCTCCCCCTTTCCACTCATCCTCTGAAACGCGGGCTAGACATGCCGAAATTCTCTCCTGGGCAACGCCGCGATGAGCACCAGCGCATGCGCGTCCCCTTCCCCTCTCTCTCCCCTCCTACGCTGCTCCCCTCTCGCATGCCTGCCGACTGCGTTCCCCGCTCGCCCTGTGAGAATTAACGGCCAGGCTAGAGGGAAGACAAGACGCGCGTAGCGTTCCTCTTCGCGTTCCACGACGCGAGGTCGGTAGCATGCCCAAAGAACGCCAACGGAACGCGATCGTGCAAGTGCTCCCGCTTCGCATCGCCTCATGGTTTCCTTTAGCGGGAAATGGTGTAATTTTTTTACATTTCATTGGTGCCCGTAAAAATAGAAACTCGCACTAAATTTACCGAATCTTTTTTCGCTAGGCTTGTAAAGCTTTCCTTTTTGAACAAAATGGTACCATTGTTTTATATCAGTGATAATTCGTTATTTCGCAAATTAGGTAAAAGCTTATAGGAGGCTTCACTGCATGGCTTAGGTGCCGTCCAATAAAGCATATTACAGGGCTAGATCCAGACTGAAAATGAGGAATAGATATAAATGATAACCTAAACGGCGGGAAAACATGCACATGAATAGCGGATACTTCTTAACAGCCCCGAAAGCCGACTGTAGACCGTCTTTGTATGGTAGGCTTCGAAGCAAGGCGAAGCACAGGGCCGAACTCCACAAGACACAAAGGGGAGACACAAATGACACAAAACGGACACGTGGTGTCCGTCTAGTGTCAAGAATCGCCACTCTACATAGCCGTCGTCAGATTAGCAGTCGTCAAATCATTTTCTTTTACGCGCGCTTGCATACCTTTATGGCGAGGGATGCAGCCATGTTATACGCGGGATTCTCAAAGGCGATTTTCACAGTGTCAAGAACCGCAAAAGGACGAGTATTGTCGGCATAGGTTCACTGTGTGACAAATTTTTTGTTCTTGACGACTGTAGTGTGTCATTGGTTCTATTGTCAGAAAATGTCAAGGCGACTACACTCGTCAACGGTCGTTAAAGGGTTAACCTACACGCTATCTACTGGAGCGTGAATCTACGCATACTTATCGGCCTCTGACCTCGTACGTTTTTGATCTGCAAAGGGAAGTTGATTACGCCCAACCGAGGATGTCTTTCCTAAGCCACAAATAAAATGATAAAAAAAGGAATATCGGAACAAAAAGCGGGAAGAGCAGGAGTGCGTAAATCATGACGCGAAGTGAAACGCGCAGCCACGACGCCACGGCGTATAGATATGTAGGTGTCCGAATATACGCAATTTTGACTGCCATGTAACGGTCACTTGGGCGCCCTGTCAAGCCGCATTTACGGCTTCTTGTCCGGCGGACCTTGCAGCCACGCAGGCAGCATCGTCCGATAAGTAAATGTAATTCCACTTATTTAGGCAATTGAGGAGCCAAAAGTATAACGCTGTGGTCATCCGCCCATCTGCTGCTTACTCATCCGAACGTAAATCCGGCCGCGTCCTCCTCAACGACTGCACCACGTAGCCCGAATGAGGTAAGAACGCGGCAGCTTTCAAGCCACCACGAAATCCCTAATGTGAAGCGACGATGCCTACTGGCGTCAACTGTCCTCGGGGCTTCTTCTTCTTCTATATATTTTCCCAATAGCCACTGTGTCCATGCAGCTTGCCGCCTAAAGCTTCGTCCTCTAACGTCGTCGGCGATTAGCGGACTCGTTCGTTACGCGGCCTCGCGCTGCCTGCGGCGTCCGTTGCAAAAGAGCGCGCGGCTCGCCTTGGTCGGCGAAGCAGATTGGATGAGATTAAGCAAGATGGATCCGCGAGTTACTCGGGCCACTGGCGAGGCCGCTTAATCGCCACCGTCCGAGTTAATTTCTCAAATCTGTTATCGAGCGCAACGCTTTACTGCGGAAGGGGTCCGGTAAAAAAGAATAAAATACAAGGAAGAAAAGAAAGAGAAATCTTCACGCTTTGGCGCGACCGATTCTTTTCTTTTTTGCGCTAGGGAACCCCTTTCCACTACTTGCCTATGGTAAGCAAGTAGCGTACCCTCTCTTTCGCTACTACTTTAGGCCCTGTTCAACCCCCCCCCCCCCCTTCCCACACACACAATCCGTTTTCGACGAGACGTCACATGTCAAGGCGTTGTCGTCGCTGAGTGCACCTTGTAGTCGAAGTTACCAAGTTACGAAGTGTCGATCGGTTCTCGAATACCGTTTACGATGGAGCGGGAATCCCGTTTTTGCGCGCGTCGACGAGCCGCAGTGCCGCAGTGCCGTAACTGGCGCGATTGTAATTACGAAGCTCAAATGACCGCTACACGTCCTGTAGGCTCTCATCTTATTATCTTTCATTTTTATGCGTGCTTTGAGCGCTCTACTTGTTTGTTTCGCGAGCGCACGCACAGTGCAATGTTTGGTGCCTCAGTGGGAATGCCTGCGTGTGTTCGCTAGCGAACGCGAAGAGCCGTACGGAAGGGACGCCAGTGCCACTGCTTCTGTCTGTGAGTTTTCAGTTCGCATGTCGTCGCACACGAAGGAAGTGAAAAAGAAATCGATCAAGCGTGACGGTAGCCTCGGATGCGCGCAGAGCTTGTATATGCATCATTCATTGAATCATTAGCAGAGCACGGGAGGAATCGCTAGCTTATTTCTCTGTTTCTGTTTCTTTACGACGGTAACGCATGGAAGAGCAAAGTGATTGCACCTTAGAATAGATTGGAACCGAAAAGAAGTATTGAATGCCTAGCCAATAAGTTGCGTTTTGTGATCAATTGCAATGAGCAGTTGCAAATATTATGGCCGCGTTGTCAGATTTGCGATTTCTTTTGCAAGTGGCCCGTGAAGATTATTTCGGACTCGTCGAACGCGGTATGCGAGAGTTAGTTTTATAAGCGTGTCGCAGCGTTTTAAATGAAGAGCAGCAAAATACAATTTGAACCTCGTGTAATTATGGTAATCACGAGCACGAACTTCATCACGACCTGGACAGGAAAGCTGCAAGGATGCACTGAAAGCTTGCGTAAGCCGCGAGGTGTGCTAAATTAACGGTTCTATTAAAAACACGTTTATTCGTAGGTCGGTGAACTCTGTATTGAGTCAACTCGCTGGAACTCGCTTGGACTTAGTCTTGTCTGAGTAAAACCGGATCAATCACAGTCGATGCAGAATTCATTCCGTCAGGATCGAGGATGAGAAGCGCGAGTGTGAGTCGTGTTAACTTAAATATACATTTTATACTCTCAGATTTTAAAAAAAGAGAGTCATTTGACCCTTTTTTGGTGAGGTCTTGCTTGCCACGCATATGACTCTCTTTAAAGAGACACCTGAACTCTCTTTGGAGGTTGTCACACTTTCTTCGGAGAGTCGTGGAGCTAAAAAGAGAGTTATAACGTGTGTCTTTCAAGAGAGTCATACGCGTGGAAAGTAAGGAGCCACCTAAAAGGGTACCGCATACTCTCTTCTTTTTCTTATTGTGTAGGCGTGTCATTAGGGTGACAATTACTTTACGACCTGTGCCTGTGGCCTGTTAAAATAAGCTAAATAACCGCAATGAGAGAAAACCTTGATCATAATACAAAAGCAGATTTGGACGTGCTCAAAACTCCTGCGGCTACATAAAGCGGTCGATGCGGCGAATCTGCGGCAAAAAAAAAAAAGGAAGAAATGTTTCAGTTCGACGCGCGTCCATTATCGTTATTACATGATTGCGATCTGGAGAGAGGAGAGGACAGCAGGGACAAGCTCCGAATAATACGTCCGCCACAAATTGTACCATGATGCGAGTTCACAGCAAGTCGTTGGAAAAATGACAGAAATGTAGCCGAATTTCTGTTTCGACCACGACGTTTCAGGTGGCACATTATATGGGCGTGAAGTTTTACAAAAAATGATGGTAGACTTTCATTTCCAGCGACAAGTTTCTTTCGTAAGACGCTACGCTTGGGCCATGTTTTCACACTCCCCTTTATATAAATAACTAAGCTTGAAATACACTGAACTATAATGTTTACGGACCAACAACTGCATCAAAAATAGACATCGCTGTTTTTTTTAACTGCATATGTTAGAGCAATACAAGCAGACAGTCTTGATATACAACTTTACAGTTTATGTGACGGTGTTCCAATGGTTACAAAGGTATTGAGATACTTGCAGTCGCATATTAGGGGTAACTAATCTTCGCGTCAATGCAAAACACATCTCACTTATCCGCATTACGTACAGAGGTGCGCTAAAGCGTAAGGAATTGTGATTTTGTAAAATCCAAATTCGACACATTTTTGTCAAATTTGATGCTGTGGTCTCCGTGAAAACAATATCTCCCGTCCGACGTATTCATAAAAAAGGAAAATAGGTTATTGAATTAGACGTTCCCCTGAAGTCGAACTGTACGCGTACACTGACGCGTACCCTGATTACGTTTCTGTTTCTTACCATGCAAAAAAAAAAGTGTGGTTACAATCGTATGCTAAATTAAATAAAGCAAACTCGCCCGACTGTACAAAATAAACGCGTAGCTGTGTAGAATGACGCATGCAGCGAAACGAGCTCAGGTTGCTTTGAGTCCACGATCCTCATTCGTGAGCCCACAAATAATGCCGATATCACGTATTTTCTTTCCGTCTAATAGCGTGCACGCTGCTCGACTGCCTACAGAGCAATAATTTATGCGCCGACTGTGCGCCATTTTCTTCGCACGTTATCCCAGTTTCGGCGACATTTTGTTGTTCTCGTATTCTTCTTCGTTTCCTTCTTCTTCCCCTCGTTCTAATACGCGTGCGTGATCCCTGACCTCCCTCTCCGCAGATCATGTCATCTTCACCGGAGGGAACAGAGAGCCCCGGCTGCATAGAAATGGGGCTACTTTAAGCTCGTGAGCGTCGTTTCGGCAACCACAGTGCCCATGCAACACAACACCTGCGGGATGCTGCTGTTGGCGCGCTTAGCCACGCCGGCCAAAGCGTGCGCTCTCGTAGTGTCTGCTCTAGTGACTTATTTACCGAGCGCCACAAACATAGCGCTGGCCAGGATCGGCGGGTGAACACCCGCTGTCTTTTTTTTTCTACTTCTTAGTCGCCTTCGCAAGCAGTAAGCTTCTATAAGCCTGTATACGTGCGCGTGGATAAGCGTGCCAGCGCCCGAAAAATAAACGCCGCGAAGAAGCTGCTCGGTGTCGACCACGAAGTCGGAATGCCGTGTCATCAATCGTGGGGCCCCCGGTGTGTTGTGTTCTCGAATTGCGAAGGACCACGTCGACGCTAGTGACCCAGTGCTGCTTCCTTCGAGTTTTCGAGCGGCCCCGCCCGCGGAGCTACTGCCCAATGAAGTCTGTTAGCCTGTGTGAATTTGCGTATTGTGTTTCGCACGTTGGTCGTCCTTTTTCTCTACCCAGGCCTGTAGCCACGGGGGGGGGGGGGGGGGGGGGGAGCCCAGTGGGGCCCGGTCCCCCTCCGAAATTTGAAGCACACATGTGTTTTTATCGAAAATAAATAATGAAAATCGGCGTTTTCTCAAAATAGCAAGGCTTTCAACAAGTGCCCCACCCCCCCAAAAAAAGAATATTCCGGATACGGACCTGCGGCTCTACCATATATATATATATATATATAATATAAATATATATATATATATATATATATATATATGGTAGTAAAAGAGTTCGACACACGTGCGAAACACAAGTGTTCCTAACGTTTCGACAGGAGGGCCTGCCTTCGTCAGAGTGACCTTTCGCACGTTTGTCGACCTCATTTTCTACCGCATTTTCCACCGGATTCATTGAATTTCACCCCACCATACATATATAAGTAAAGTTCAGTTTTCTTGAATCCGATAAGTATTAATAAAAAGTACAGGCGCACGTACAACAACAAAAAAATAAACTTTTTCGCCGTTTCGACCGGGACCCGGTATATTTCAACAGTGAAAAGGAACGGGCCCGCTCAAAACGTCGAATAAATGTTCTTGTTTTTTTGTGCGTGCGGCTGCACTTATTAATTATATATATTACTGGGGCCAGGGGTGCAATTCACAAAGCTTTAAGTCTATACTTTTATTTGACATTGGCCAGGCGGCTTCGCTAGAGACATGCTTAGCATCCAGACTGGCTGAAAATTGGTTCTTACGAAAAAAATTCTAGCGTAAGACGTCTTCGTCAACACAAGCTTAAAGGAAGGAACACAGGCCGCTTCTTCTCGTCCCTCGTGTTTTGTGCTCATGGTATACCAAGCGTGTTGTATACGAACTCTGTGCTTTTTGTATACTTTTTGTATTGTCGCTTTCCGCTGCCTGCAATTTTGTGTAATTTTTGTAGCTTTGTCATTTTGATCTTTTTTCTGGGTGAAGGGGCCAGTCAAGTTGTGAAATGCAGCTTTTTCCCATTCGCACCAAACCCCGTATACAGTGTATTTTCATGTACTTGTCACGTAGTTGAATAAACTGAAACTCATACTCAAACTTGTCCAAGGTTTTACGTTAGCAGCCTATCCACGGCTTCCACTGTGTTGTTTAGAGATAAGCTACGTGGTCTCCAGAGAGAGCACTGGTTTTCATCGTACTGGCTATGCGATAATATGGCGGCTGAACCCGTCACCCCTCGTACAGGTGACGGGTTCAGGGCACGTGGATACTACAGATGCGACTGCTTCTCTGATAATATACTGAAAGAACTACGTGTATCTAACGGGACTCGTGTCAGAAGCTGTGCGAAGCGAAGAAGCGTTCTTGAAGCTTCTTCGCTGTGAAATTAAATGCTGGAAAACGTGGTCATCTTACGCACCGCATTGTGTAGCCTAGCGATTACGTGCCCATCATGTACCCGCCATGCACGTGGCTCACGTGACTGTTGCGACGATACATGGCTACATATGAGGAATCGTAAACAGCCGCTCCCTTTCTTGTAGCGCAATAAGACCGGCCACGGTGGTCTAGTGGTTATGGTGCTCGACTGCTGACCCGATGGTCGCGGGATCGAATCCCGGCCGCATTTTCGATGGAGGTAAAAAGTACTTGAGACCCGTGTACTCAGATTTAGGTAAGTGAAGCTTTGGGCTAGTTGGTTTTGCATTATGAAATAGTAACAGCGCGATATTCTACACAGCGCTTGTCCGTGTTGCTGCTCTTGTGTGTCCCCGGGTAGAATATCGCGCTCTCACTATTTCATAATCTCAGATTTAGGCGCACGTTGAAGAACACCCGATGGTAAAAATTTCCGGAGCCCTCCACTACGGTGTCTCATAATCAAAATCGTGGTTTTGGGACGTTAAACCCCAACAATTATTATATCATTTAGCGCAATTAGAATAGCCTTTCCTTTCCTGTGGGTACGTATGGGTAAGAATGATGGACCAAGCTGAAATATTAAATAGAGAAGCTCAATTTTTTTTTTTTTGAGTCACGGTGCTGGCGTGCAGTCTCGGGAATTCTATGAACTACCTAGCGAACAAATCTTTCGGTTAGAAGGGGAAAATAAATCCGCATGTCTTCCGAATAAAATGTCTTAAAACTAAAGCTTTATAATGTTTCTCTTGTCATGCGTGCTGCCACTCAACGGACCGTAAATTAACGCGATCGATTTGTTCATAAGAAGGAATCGTATCCAGCGGCGTTGCGCGTGTCATTAGCCACGGCGGCTCCGCGACGGGAAAACAGAACTTGCAAACGAAAAGCTATCTGAATTCGGGCGCTACATTATTACGCGAGTCGCCGCCCTTCGTGGGATTCATTTGCATCCGAAAATAACGAGAGTTTTTCGTTGACGAACTGTTGGTTGGTTTACGCAGTGACGTTACCGTTCCGGAAGTCTGGTCTTCTCTTGCGCTAACGAAGACGCGCCAGGCAGTTAGCCACAATTGCAGTTGCGTGACGTGACGTTACGTGAGCTCACCGATACGAAAACAATATAGATTAGCGTTCCCCTCTGCGTGTTCTCTGATCATTTCGCTCTCCGCACGATCGAGATCGGCGAGTGTGCAGCCGAGTGTTAGCTGATTGCCGAGGCGTGTCGAATAACGTTCGGTTTGCCGTATAACCACGAGCAACCTTCGAGGCTAGTGCCGTATAGACGCGTAACGAACGCAATCCCTCACGTAAGGCTAGCGAAAAGGGTTACGTGACCGAATCGCTTTCCATTGGCAGCTCGCATGTCAGCCGACACGGCGCAATCGCCAATGACGTTACGAAGGTTACGAGCGCGCGTGTGTGCTTTATTTCGAGGCCTTCCACGCGACCGGTGCTCCGTCATGAGAAACCGACTGCGTGCGGCGAGTGGTCGCCCCGTATGGCATTGCATGCCGGAGTCGCCATAGGCTATGCATTTGCATGCGCTATCTGTATCTGTCCTTACGAAATATATCATACTCCTTTCGCTCGTCGGATTCCGGTGTCTCGATAACAATGTTATTTTGAATATTTTATTCATCACCTTCGAACACAAACGCTTCTACAGTTGCCAAGGTACTAATGGTAATCGCGATGACTGATAACTGAGCAAGGTTTTTCTTCTTTTGGACATAGCCTATACCTCCCTTAAATGCATGCATGTTGAACTAGGTATGTTTGTACGCACAATGTAGTAGTGTTCTTTCTTTCTTTCTTTCTTTCTTTCTTTCTTTCTTTCTTTCTTTCTTTCTTTCTTTCTTTCTTTCTTTCTTTCTTTCTTTCTTTCTTTCTTTCTTTCTTTCTTTCTTTCTTTCTTTCTTTCTTTCTTTCTTTCTAAATTTTACACTTGTTTGTATACATAAGTGTACATCATATCACATGGCTGAGGAGATGGAGAAAGAATGTCGCGGTTATACGACATGACATTGCTCCCATCCCACCAACACAAGTACATAAACTGTGCAGAAAGTCTCATCAAGTAACAAATAGAACACATCACCCTCCTTTGTTTAAGGGGGGATGAGGGGCTAAAAACACGATTTTCGAAAAAAAATTGCATTTTCAAATTTGAGTTGTTTTGGATGGATGGTTCATTAAACAATACGTTCACCAAGTTTGGTTGTCATCTGTGCAGCAGAAAGGGATAAAAAAACGTCACAGTTTCGCCGCAAGGCCGAAGCAATGAATGCGATAGCAAGAAACTAATGCTATATGAAGTGAGGCTCGCCAATGGATACTCTCAGTTTGAACAGTGCTCCTGTTGCAAAGGCGGCCGAAGCAGCGAAGGAAACTAGCGTGCTTCAAGTGTCGAGCTGTGACCTTTATAGTTCGCGCTCATCTTCTGTTCGTTTAGCGGCGTCCCTTGAGCTCGAGTGGCTTTCGTACGCTGCGTAACATGAGCGCGGACATCATGGTGAAGCGTTGAAACATCCCTCTTCCCCTCAGCACAAGAAAACCGCGCGAGCAGACAGCGGAACGGCAAGGTTCTCCCTGCGCAAGTATAAGAAGAAGCGAGCGAGCGAGCTGGACGACTTTTAAAATGCGCTGTCCAGAGCCGTCGATGGGAGAGTCTGGCGAATGGGCGGGGCAGTGACGTCGCAGCGCGGCGATGACGCTGTTTCACGTCACCGACACGCCTCCGCCCGGCGCGTCCGCCATATATAGTCTTTCCGCGCGACGGCGCACGGATGAGGCTAGTACCGCTGTTCTTCGTGAAATCTAGCGCTCCTAAACAAATTGCGAAAGCGAAATTGTGCAAGAACATGTTATACAAATTTAATGAAAAATATGGAATGAATTAGACGTGTCCAAATAATCGTGAAACTGAGTGTGCACGCCGATTCGAGTCCACGACGTTCTACGATACGCGCTGTGCTGCCGTTGCGTAGTCGGCGTAACCGATAGAGCGAATGAGGACGAAAGACAGCGACGTGCGTTCTGCGATATCACGAGCCACTGCATCGCTTTCTTCTCCGTCATGCGTGCTCGCCCTCGGTCGGAGCTCGTGCGCACGCAGGCTTGGTGGTACCTGCTACGTCTCGCTTGTCGTGACGGGGATGTCGATGACGCCTGCAATGCCGAGTGGCGTGCGTAGCATTCGAGCACTGGCAGTTTCTGTGGCAATATGTAACGAATGTTCCAATGCGGATAGCCAGAAATTCAAACACAGTTCGCGTTGCCTCAACACAAAGCTGTGCTCAGAATTTGCATGACGGATTATCGTGATCATCGGTGACTTTCGAGCTATGAAGATCTGTGGGTTTGCGTCTATCTTTGTTTTTTTTTTTAAAATGCGAAGCATTTCTTAGCGAACCTTCTCGACTTGAGCGTATCTATCTGTCTATCTACCTATCTAGCGCCTACGAATTGTGCTCTCCGGCCGTTTCGTTCATGGGGTGTACACCAAAATTGGTATGGCATAAGTGACTGTATGACAAACATAAATGATGGTCATAACATGAATCATGACTGCATGTCATGTGCTCTTGCGGCCGTTTCGTTAATTTGATATTTACCAAAATTGGTACGGCTTGACAAGAGCGTATGGCGAACATAAATAACAGGAGTTATTATAAAATCATGACACGCGTGTCACGTACAGCATGACT